>NC_142812.1:28759432-28849432 GCF_049724085.1 Artemia sp. Qi Xiang Cuo | reverse complement strand
ATTGCTAAAAATTTAGTTTAAGCTGGGAAAGTTTTTATTTTGCATGACCAGTTGAAATAGGGGAAATTACCTCTAGCTTTTTCTCATCTAAATTTAATAAGCTATGGAGAAGGCTTGTTTTCTTCTGTGAGTGTGTGTGTGTTAACTTCGCTTCACTTATTTTTCTTCTTTTATTTCTCTTATACGTAGGCCCAACAAAACAGGAAGAAATAGATCAACTGCCGAAAAAGACTATTTTTACCTGGATAGATTCAATAGACAAAGGTCCCCTAACACTTTTGAAAGAATGCATGAAAAATCAATTCAAAGTCAAGGTAAGTTCAGTCTGGGCCATCGTAGTGTAACAATACTTGAAGTTAGTTGTTTAGTTTAGTTGGTTTCAGTAACGAATTTTCTTCAAAAGAAGTGTTTCTTTGTCATATTTGTCCTATAAGTTTACCATAGCCCTCTCCCCCCGCAAAAGAACTTAGTATATGTCGTTAAATTAATCTCAGATGCACAAAGCTATTACGAGTTTTATATAAAACCAATTTTTTTTTTCTTACAAAACATGGGAACGTTAATATATACGAGAACGTTAATATATATATATATATATATATATATATATATATATATATATATATATTTATATTCTATATATATATATATATATATATATATATATATATATATATATATATATATATATATATATATATATATATATATATATATATGTATATATATATATATATATATATATATATATATATATATATATATATATATATATATATATATATATATATATATATATATATATATATATATATATATATATATATATATATATATATATATATATATATATATATATATATATATATATATATATATATATATATATATATATATATATATATATATATATATATATATATATATATATATATATATATATATATATATATATATATATATATATATATATATATATATATATATATATATATATGTTCAGTGACATCGCACAGTTTAACTAGAATTAAACGAGGAGCACACTGCCCTATTTAACTGTTTAACATACTTTTTTGTACTTTTCTTTGGTTTTATTCCAAGATCAGTTTTGTCTGAATAAAAAAAAAACTGGAAGGCCAACTTAAAAAATTATACTAATCAGAACGCGATCTAACAAAACGAAGTGAAATAATTAGGCCATGGTAGAATTCGTGTAGTTTCTACGGTGCTTCGTTACAGTTTTGGCTCAAAAACTAGTCAGATGTAACTAACCAAATTCAAGGCCCCATTTTTGAGATAATGACTTAACCTTGATAATGACCAACTGCTGCCGGGTTCACGGTTACGTCATCCGTTGTATTTTACAAAACCTTTATGCGGTGAGACGACTATAAATTTGGGTGAAAATACGCAGCGTTAATTTTTATTTGTCAAATTGTTTTTTTGTTTTTGGTTTTTGTCAATGAAACTATCCTTTGGCTATAAGGTTCATTCTAAATGAGTTAATTCAACCTTACTTTTGGCAAGACTCGGGCCGTAGCAACTGGAATAAACTAGGACGTTTATTCGCGGCAAGCCGTATCTAAACGGCCAAAAAGTCCCAGGAGTGAATGTCCAATGAAAAGAGAAGCTTGCTAATAAGACCAGCTAGTGAAAATTTTCGCAGATAATATTTAAGAAAGCAAGTTATTTGAAAATTGACCATACTCATATCGCCATAATTAATTTATCTCAAGAAACTGGAATTAGTAGCTGGGTCTCAGTTCAGGTTTTTAAAAAGTACCATTCATTCTCTGAAGTTATTGATATATAAAATGGCGAATTTTGCAGGTTCTAGCCAGTTCTTTTCTTCTCATAAATGTTGGCCTAGCAGCTTTCCAGTAGTTGTGAGGATCAGATGGAAAGCATGGCCAGTTTAGCTTACCAGCTCGCGAATAATGCCTATGGATCGTCGCTTGTCTAAACTACGTTGGTTTTCTCCAAGCTCCAGACGCTTTCGGAAACCTCATTTTCAATACGTACCGTTCTTGAATTAACGTCTACTTAAATTCCTCATTTTCTGAAACTTTTCCAAAAATTTCCGCTTGTTCAAACATCTCGATTTTGTATTGAAGGTGCAGCAAAACGGCAGTTATACCCATAGATCAGTGTTCAGATTCTTTGATCTGAAATATAAGTGTTCCCTCATGCGGGGGTTAGGGGTAAGGACCAGCCTGCCGAAATCCTACTTTTTTCTGAATTTCTGGCCAATTCTTATTTAAAGTATCAAATAAAATCTGTTTTTTTTTTATTATTGAACCTCATCCGAAAAAATCACGGATACATGCCTGATTCCAAGGTTTCAAGGTTTAATTAATTCAATTCAAGGTTTAATTTTAAAATATCTGTACAAAATAGACATAAATACAGGGTAAACGCCGGAGACACAAGGTCGAATGGCCCCTGAAACTAGCTGAACTGCTTCCGTAATGAATCCAAGATTCATGGCTGAAGATGGTCAAATACTACTAGAGGCGAACCTCATATTGCGTTATTTGTTCTTCGGATGTACTTTCCTCTTCTTTTCTCTATCAGATTTACGGATTCAGATATATGGGAGAAAATACACTCAACCCAAGACTTCTGTGAATATCACATACATGCGAAGAATTACATACAAATGAGAAATTGTTTGGTAATGCTATGGCTGAAAGCATATTTTCAGTATTTGCACATCACGACACTCAACAACAACAATTTTTTTCTTGAAATCACGCAAAAATAAATCCTCGAGCAGCTCACACTTCCATAAGGCACGTCCACAGGGGGGAGGGACACCGGCTTTAAGTCACGCAATGCTGGCGGGGCTTCAAAGTCCTTACCTTAGATCTTGGTTCCTCCGGAGCCATTGGTGGCGCATAGGGCATCAAAGAAGCCTCTCTACTTGTTCCGCAGTGGTGCTGCAATGGCTACGTCTTTCCATTCAGGTACTAACGAGGTATCAGCTATCCTCATATCGTGGTCAAAAGTTCACCTCAAGGTGTTCTTTGGAAGGACTTGCCATCTTCTGCCGTCTGGTTTCCACTTGCAGGCTGTCCGAGGAAGACGGCCTTCTGTCATACGGAGTAAATATACCTTCACCGCAATGTGTTCCTTGGAAGGACTTGTCATCTTCTGCCGTCTGGTTTCCACTTGCAGGCTGTCCGAGGAAGACGACCTTCTGTCATACGGAGTAAATATACCTTAAATATGCCCATTTCTTCTTCCTTAGGACAACAGTAATGAGAGGCTGGCCCGTTCTACTTCGGATTTCAGAGTTAATGACCCTCTATTGCCAAGTTGTATTTAAAATCTCCTCAGGCAAATATTTTCGAATGCAAGGATTCTTGTTTCGAGCAGTTGGTTCATTCTCCAGCCCTCACTAGCGTAGAGGAGGATTGAGAGCACATTGCTGGTGATGACACGTAGCTTTAGTCGCAGAAAATATTTCCTGATTTAGTCATAGGCAGCGCGCTAGCGCTGCCTAAGTGAAGAACGATGTGGGCACAATGTGTTTTTTTTCTCCATTCCCGGGCACTTCATATCGAAGGAGTTGTCGTAGAAACTTCGAAAAGGGCTCATTCGATTGTAAATTGGAGTGTCTAGTGCTTTTTAATAATCGAAAGTAATTGAAGGGTAACTACCCCCCCCCCCCCACACGCCCATCATTTCCCCAAACACATCCAATAAAAATTTTGATATGGTCATTGCTTTCATCGTAGCTATTGCTAAGCTATATAGTATGTTTTTGAGGTGAGCACTCCCCCACAACCCTCATTGCGAGCGTTTTAAGTATGGCCCTGGTAGTGTGTTAGGTTTTTATAGAAGGTGTAGTTAAAGAAACCTAATAAAAGGCTAGATTATATGGGCGTTAAAATTACCATTGCCTCGTGCGATAGTCGAAAGTGATTGGTGGGCAACTAGCCCCCCCCCCCCCACGCTCATAATTCCCCCAAACACATCCAATTAAAATTTTGAGATAGCCGTTTTGTTTAGCGTAGTTGATTTCCAGATAGAAAATATGTTTTTGAGGAGGACACTCCCCCACAACCCTCGGGGCAAGGGTTTTAAGTTATGCCGTGGGGGCATATAAGGTTTTTATAGAAGGCGTTTCCGTAGAAACTTAAAAAAAGGCTCAATCGATTGGAAATTCAAAGGGATAGTGCCCTTTTTAATAGTCAAAAGTGATTGGAGGGCAACTAGCCCCTCCACACCCATCATTTCCCTAAACACATCCAATCAAAATTTTGAGATAACCATTTTGTTCAGCGTAGTTGATTTTTTGTATTGTTTTGTTTTGTTGATGCATTTTGTTTCTACAAGAACATCTTTTGCCTTTGGTCAGTTTGAACTCCCTTCGCAGGAGTAAAGAACACTTGGTTTTTGCTAGAAGTGCCCGAAAAACTTCTGGGAGACCTTCAGGCGGGCTGGCCTGCCTATTAAAACATAAACTACTCCCGCTATCCCCTGTGTGTTATCGTGAATGTGATTATTTCATTGCAATCCGTCTTGCTAACCTAGTTCTTATTAATCTATACCTCCCTTGCGACCAAAGATCATTTTCCTCTCTAACAAAGTATACTAAAGCATGTGCATCGCTGAAGTCCCTTCTTATTAGTGTTGAGAGTAATGGACTGGATTGGATCCTTTTAGGCGATATGAACTGTGATATAAACTCTACCTCAACACGAACTGATTTATTTTTGGATTCGCTACCTAATGGCTTACTGGCTATCGGGTTTTGGATAAAGATGCATCCCATTCATACATACATAATAGCGGTTCATTGTCTGATATTGATCACTGTGTTGTTTCTTCTTATGTTTCTATTAGTGATATTCAAATTGACCACGATAAACCGCATTATGACCATCTGCCCCTTTCAGCTACTGTCACCATTAATACGACTCGGGCTGAACGGAACTTATGTACTAATTACAAAAAGTGGATAACCAACAGAGACTGGAATAAAGTGGACTGGCCTCTATATCTATCAACCCTTGCTCTTCTTTTGTCTACGATTAAAGTTCCATTTAATTTACTCTGTACCAGTGGTATATCCCCACAAGCTCGAGTTCAGCTGAATATATATTACAGCCAGATTGTTTCCTGCCTGAAAAAAGCTGGAGAAGTGGCTGTCCCGCTTTGTTGTTTTAAGCTTAAGACTAGAGGCTCGATATGGAAATCTGACCCTGATTTAAAAATTGTGAAAAATCGAGCAAAATTGTGGCTTAGAATTTGGGTAGCGTGCGGCCGCCCTTTAAGGGGTCACCTTTTTGACATTAATTAGAAAACGAAGTTGGAGTTTAAACGTTATCTTCGTAAAGTAAGGTACAATGGTGTAGTAACAACTTTTACCTTTTACCAACTACAAACTTTTACTTAACACTATCAAATTTCTCTTAGAAGTAACAATTTTTCGTCAGTGATAACAAGTAATCTACCAAAGATACCAGATTTTTCTTAGAAATAACAATTTTTTCGTTTATGATAGCAAGTTTTCTGTCAGAAGTAGCAAGTTTTCCTTAACACTAAAAAATGTTCTTCTCGAAGTAGCAACTTTTACCTTAATACTAACAAATTTTTACTTAAGGCTATCAAATTTTTCTTAGAACTAACTTGTATATCCATTCATGATTAAATGTTTTATTTAAAAAGTAGCAAATTTACCTTGAAAATAACAAATTTTCTGATCAAAGTAACAATTTTTCCTTAATACTAAAAGAGTTTTAGTTACAACTATCAAATTTCTCTTAGAAGTAACAATTTTTCGTCAGTGATAACGAATTTTCTGCTAGAACTAACAAGTTTTCTGTCAAAGATACCTAATTTTTCTTAGAAGTAAAAATTTTTTCGGTTATGAGACCAAGTTTTCTGTCAGAAGTAGCAAGTTTTCCTTTCACACTAACAAATTTTCTCATCAAAGTAAAAATTTTTTCCTTAACCCTAACAGAGTTTTAGTAACACTAACGCATTTTCTCATCGAATCAATAACTTTTTCCTCAATACTAACAAACTTCTACTTAAAAACATCAAATTTTTCTTAGAAGTATAATTTTTTTCTGTTCATGATAAAAAGTTTTCAGTCAAAAGTAGCAAATTTTCCTCAACACTTACACATTTCCTCATCAAAGCAACAATTTTTTCTATAATACTAACAGAGTTTTAGTTACAACTATAAAATATCTCTTAGAAGTAACAAGTTTTAGTCAGTGATAACAAATTTTCTATTAGAACTAACAATTTGTATGTCAAAGATACAAAATTTTTCTCAGAAGTAACAATTTTTTCGTTTAGGATAGCAAGTTTTTTGTCAGGAGTAGCAAGTTTTCCTTTCACACTAAAAAATTTCTCTTCGAAGTAACAACTTTTTCCTCAATACTAACAAACTTTTACTTAGTACTATCAAATTTTTCTTTGAAGTAGCCATTTTTTCGCTTATGATAACAAGTTATCTTTCAAAAGTAGCAAGTTTTCCTTAACACTAACAAATTTTCTCATCAAAGTAATAATTTTTTCATTAACACTAACAGAGTTTAAGTTACAACTATCAAATTTCTCTTAGAAGTTACAATTTTTCGTCAGTTATAACAAATTTTCTGCTAGAACTAACAAGTTTTCTGTCAAAGATACCTAATTTTTCTTAGAAGTAAAAATTTTTTCGTTTATGAGACCAAGTTTTCTGTCAGAAGTAGCAAATTTTCCTTTCACACTAACAAATTTTCTCATCAAAGTAACAATTTTTTCCTTAACCCTAACAGAGTTTTAGTAACACTAACGAATTTTCTCATCGAATCAACAACTTTTTCCTCAATACTAACAAACTTCTACTTAAAAATATCAAATTTTTCTTAGAAGCATAATTTTTTTCCGTTCATGATAAAAAGTTTTCATTCAAAAGTAGCAAGTTTTCCTCAACACTAACAAATTTTCTCATCAAAGTAACTATTTTTTCCTTAACACTAACAGAGTTTTAGTTACAGCTATCAAATATCTCTTAGAAGTAACAATTTTTCGTCAGTGATAACAAATTTTCTATTAGAACTAACAATTTGTATGTCAAAGATACAAAATTTTTCTCAGAAGTAACAATTTTTTCGTTTAGGATAGCAAGTTTTTTGTCAGGAGTAGCAAGTTTTCCTTTCACACTAAAAAATTTTCTCTTCGAAGTAACAACTTTTTCCTCAATACTAACAAACTTTTACTTAATACTATCAAATTTTTCTTTGAAGTAACCATTTTTTCGCTTATGATAAAAAGTTATCTTTCAAAATTAGCAAGTTTTCCTTAACACTAACAAATTTTCTCATCAAAGTAATAATTTTTTCCTTAACACTTACAGAGTTTTAGTTACAACTATCAAATTTCTCTTAGAAGTAAAAATTTTTCGTCAGTGATAACAAATTTTCTGCTAGAACTAACAAGTTTTCTGTCAAAGATACCTAATTTTTCTTAGAAGTAACAATCTTTTCGTTTATGATAGCAAATTTTCTTTCAGAAGTAGCAAGTTTTCCTGTCACGCTAACAAATTTTCTCATCGAAGTAACAACTTGTTCCTCAATACTAACAAACTTCTACTTAAAACTATCAAATTTTTCTTAGAAGTAACAATTTTTTGTCAGTGATAACAAATTTTCTGCTAGAACTAACAAGTTTTCTGTCAAAGATACAAAATTTTTCTTAGAAGTAACAATTTTTTTATTTATGATAGCAAGTTTTCCTTTCACACTAACAAATTTTCTCTTCGAAGTAACAACTTTTTCCTCAATACTAACAAACTTTTATTTAAAACTATCAAATTTTTCTCATAAATAAAAATTTTTCGTTTATGATAACAATTTTACTGTCAAAAATGGCAAGTTAACAACTTTTTCGTCTATGATAATAAGTTTTCTTTCTAAGATACAATACTTTTCTTTAAGTAGCACTAAAAAATTTTCTTATCGAAGTAACAATTTTTCTATAGTCATAACAAATTTTCTTTAAAAAGTAGCAAGTTTTTTGTAAGAAGTAGCAAGTTTTATGTCAAAGATACCAAATTATTCTTAGAAGTAACAACTTTTTCGTCTATGATAATAAGTTTTCTGTCAAAGATACCATTTTTTTCTTGAAGTAACACTAAAAAATTTTCTCATCGAAGTAACCATTTTTTGTCAGTGATAACAAGTTTTCTGTAAGAAGTAGCAGGTTTTCTGTAAGAAGTAGCAATTTTTCTGTAAGAAGTAGCAAGTTTTATGTCAAAGATACTAAAATTTTCTTAGAAGTAACAACTTTTTCGTCTATGATAATAAGTTTTCTGTCAAAGATACCATATTTTTCTTAGAAGTAACACTAACAAATTTTCTAATCGATGTAACAATTTGTCGACAGTTATAACAAGTTTTCTTTTAAAAGTAACAAGTTTTCTACCAAAAATACCAAATTTTTCTTAGAAGTAACGATTTTTTTGTTCATGATAAAAAGTTTTTTATCGGAAGTAGCAAGTTTCTCTAAACACTAAAAAATGTTTTCCTCGAAGTAGCAACTTTTATATTAATGCCACCAAAATTTTACTTAACGCTATCAAATTTCTCATAGAAATAACAATTTTTCATTAGTGATAATAAGTTTTCTATAAATAGTAATAAGTTTTATGCCAAAGATACCAACTTTTTCTTAGAAGTAAAAGATTTTTCGTTTATGCTAAAGAGTGTTTTGTCAGAAGAATCAAGTTTTCCTCAACACAAAAAAATGTTCTTCTCGAAGTATCAACTTTTTCCTCTATACCAAAAAACTTCTAATTCAAAGTGTCAACTATCTCTTACAAGTAAAAATTTTTTATCAGTCATAATAAGTTTTCTATAAAAAGTAGCAAGTTTTCTACCAAAGAGACCAATTCTTTCTTAGAAGTAACAACTTTTTCGTTTATGATAACAAGTTTTCTGTCAGAAGTATCAGTTTTCCTTGCTATAACAAATTTTCTCTTCGAAGTATTAACTTTTCCCTCAATACCAACAAACTTCTACTTAAAACTACCAAATATCTCTTAGAAGTAACAATTTTTTCGTCAGTGATAACAAGTTTTCTGTAAGAAGTATCAAATCCCCTGCCACAGATACCAAATTCTTCTTAGAAATATTAATTTCTTCGTTTATGATATCAGGTTTTCTTTTAGAAGTAGCAATTTTTCCTTAGCACTAAATACTGGTCTGCTTGACGTAACAACTTTTACCTTAATACTAACAAAATTTTACTTAACACTATCAAATTTCTCTTAGAAGTAACAATTTTTCGTTAGTGATAACAAGTTTTCTGTAAGAAGTAGCAATTTTTCTGCGAAAGATACCAGATTTTTCTTAGAAGTGACAATTTTTTCGTTTATGATAACAAGTTTTTCGTCAGAAGTAGAAAGCTTCCATTAAAACTAATAAATTTTCTCTTCGAAGTAACAAGTTTTTCTCAATACTAACAAACTTTTACTTAAAACTATCAAATTTTTCTTAGAAGTATAATTTTTTTCCGTTCACGATAAAAATTGATCTGTCAAAAGTAGCAAGTTTTCCTTAACAATAACAAATTTTCTAATCAAAGTAAAAATTGTTTCCTTAATACTAACAGTTTTAGTTACATCTATCAAATTTCTCTTAGAAGTAATGATTTTTCATCAGTGATAACAAGTTTTCTGTGAGAAGCAGCAAGTTTTCTACCAAATATTCAAAATTTGTCTTAGAAGTAAAGATTTTTTCGGTTATGATCACAATTTTTTCCTCAGAATTATCAACTTTTCATTAACTATAAAAAATTTTTTCTTTAAGGTAACAGCGTTTTTTTCAGTATCATCAAAATTCAGCTTAAAACTACAAAATATGTCATAGAAGAAACTATTGTTTCGTCAGTGATAACAAATTTTCAGTAAGAAGTAGAAAGTTCAATGTCTAGGATACCAAATTTTTCTTAGAAATAACAATTTCTTCGTTTATGATAACAAGTTTTCTGTTAGAAGTAGCAATTTTCGCTTAACACTAAAAAATTTTCTCCTCGAAGTAACAACTTTTGCATTAATACTAACAATTTTTTTCTTAACACTATCAAATTTCTCTTAGAAGTAACAATTTTTATTCAGTGAAAACACTTTTTCTGTAAAAAGTATTAAGTTTTCTACCAAAGATGCCAAATTTTTCATAGAAGTAACAATTTTGTGATTGTGATAACAACTTTTCTGACAGAAATAACAAGTTTTCCTTAACACTAACGAATTCTCTCATCGAAGTAACAACATTCTTCCTTAATACTAACAAACTTTGACTTAACATTAAATTTCTCCTAGAAATAACAAGTATTTTCTTAACAGTAAAAATTTTTTTTAATAACTCCAACTTATCCGTCAAAGACAACAAATTTATTTTAAAAATAACAATTTATAGTCACAGATAACATGATTTATGCTAAAAACTAAAAAGTTGTCCAGTAAAAATAACAAATTTTTCTTATAAAGCTGGGTTTATTCATTTTTTTAGGTTACGCGCGCGCGCGTAACCTAGCCTAAATTAACCTTAAAAAATTAATAAAACCCAACTTTATAAGAAAAATTTGATATTTCTACTGGACAACTTTCTAGTTTTTAGCATAAATCATGTTATCTGTGACTATAAATTGTTACTTTTAAAATAAAATTTGCTATCTTTGATGGATAGGTTGGAGTTATTAAAAAAAAATTGTCTCTTTTGAGAAATTGTGCGTCATTACAAGCAGATATGTGATGTTAAGAGCGAGTTTGTCAGCTGTAAAAAGAAATAATGTTACTTTAACGTGACTACTGTTTAATGTTAAGAAAACTTTGTTATTTATGACAGGTACGTTATTATCATAATCAAAAAATATTTACTGTGATTGTTACTGTGAGGTGTTACTTCTAAGAAAAATATGGTATCTTTGACAGAAAACTTATTATCATAGACGAAAAAGTTTTTACTTCTAAGAATAATTTGGTATCTTTGACATGAAACTTGCTACTTCTTACAGAAAACTTGCTACTTCTTACAGAAAACTTGCTACTTCTTACAGAAAACTTGCTACTTCTTACAGAAAACTTGTTATCACTGACGAAAAATTGTTACTTCGATGAGAAAATTTGTTAGTGTTCCTTCAAGAAAAATATGGTATCTTTGACAGAAAACTTAATTATCATAGACGAAAAAGTTGTTAACTTGCTACTTTTGACAGTAAACTTGTTATCATAAACGAAAAAATGTTACTTCTAAGAAAAATTTGATAGTTTTAAATAGAAGTTTGTTAGTATTCAGGAAAAAGTTGTTACTTCGATGAGAAAATTTGTTAGTGTGAAAGGAAAACTTGCTATCATAAACAAAAAATTGTTACTTCTAAGAAAAATTTTGTATTTTTGACATAAAACTTGTTAGTTCTAGCAGAAAATTTGTTATCACTGACAAAAAATTGTTACTTCTAAGAAAAATTTTATAGTTTTAAATAGAAGTTTGTTAGTATTGAGGAACAAGCTGTAACTTCGATAAAAAAAATTTGTTAGTGTGAAAGGAAAACTTGCTACTTCTGACAAAACTTGCTCCCATAAACGAAAAAATTGTTACTTCTAAGAAAAATGTGGTATCTTTGACAAAAAACTTGTTAGTTCTAGCAGAAAATTTGTCATCACTGACAAAAAATTGTTACTTCTAAGAAAAATTTGATAGTTTTAAGTAGACGTTTGTTAGTATTGAGGAAAAAGTTGATACTTCGATGAGAAAATTTGTTAGTGAGAAAGGAAAACTTGCTACTTCTGACAGAAAACTTGCTATCATAAACGAAAAAAAGTTATGTCTAAGAAAAATTTGGTATCTTTGACAGAAAACTTGTTAGTTCTAGCAGAAAATTTGTTATAACTGACGAAAAATTGTTACTTCTAAGAGAAATTTAATAGTTGTAACTAAAACTCTGTAAGTGTTAAGGGAAAAATTGTTACTTTGATAATAAAATTTTTTAGTGTTAAGGAAAAATAGCTAGTTTTGACAAAAAACTTGTTATCATAAGTAAGAAAAATTTTACTTTAAAGAGAATTTTTAATGTACAAAGTAAAAATTTTTTGGTATTGAGGAAAAATTTGTTAGTTTGAAGAGAAAATTTCTTAGTGTGAAAGGAAAACTTGCTACTTCTGATAGAAAACTTGCTATCCTAAACGAAAAAATTTTTACTTCTAAGAAAAATTTGGTATCTTTGACAGAATACTTGTTAGTTCTAACAGAAAATTTGTTATTAGTGACGAAAAATTGTTACTTCTAAGAGAAATTTGATAGTTGTAACTAAAACTCTGTTAGTGTTAAGGAAAAAATTGTTACTTTGATGAAAAAATTTGTTAGTGTGAAAGGAAAACTTGCCACTTCTGACAGAAAACTTGCTATCATAAACAAAAAAATTGTTACTTCTAAGAAAAATTTGGTATCTTTGACAGAAAACTTGTTAGTTCTAACAGAAAATTTTTTATCACTGACTAAAAATTGTTAATTCTAAGAGATATTTGATAGTTATAACTAAAACTCTTTTAGTACTAAGAAAAAAATTTTTACTTTGATGAGAAAATTTTTTAGTTTTTAGAAAAACTTGCTACTTTTGAAATATAACTTTTTATCATGAACGGAAAAAATTTTTAGTTCTAAGAAAAAATTGTTAGAGTTAAGTAAAAGTTTGTTAGCATTAAGGTAAAAGTTGCTACTTCAAGAAGAACATTTTTTAGTGTTAAGGAAAACTTGCTACTTCTAAGAAAAATCTGGTATCTTTGGTAGATAACTTGCTACTTCTTACAGAAAACTTGTTATCACTGACGAAAAATTGTTACTTTTAAGAGAAATTTGATAGTGTTAAGTAAAATTTCGTTAGTATTAAGGAAAAATTGCTACTTCTAACAGAAAACGTGTTATGATAAACGAAGAAATTGTTATTTCTAAGAAAACTTTGTTATCTTTGACAGGGAACTTGATACTTCTTACAGAAAACTTGTTATCACTGACGACAAAATTGTTAGTTCTAAAAGATATTTGATAGTTTTAAGTAGAAGTTTGTTGGTATTGAGGAAAAAGTCGTTACTTCGAAGAGAAACTTTTTTAGTGTTAAAGAAAACTTGATACTACTGACAGAAAACTTGTTATCATAAACGAAAAAGTTGTTACTTCTAAGAAAAAATTGGTCTCTTTGGTACTTTTTAAAACTTGCTACTTTTTATAGAAAACTTATTATCACTGATGAAAAATTGTTACATCTAAGAGATATTTGACAGTTTTAAGTAGAAGTTTGTTGGTATTAAGGAAAAAGTTGTTGCCTCGAGAAGAACATTTTTTAGTGTTAAGGAAAACTTGATACTTGTGACGGAAAACTTGTTATCATAACCGAAAAAGTTGGTACTTCTAAGAAAAAAATGGTATCTTTGGCAGAAAACTTGCTACTTTTTATAGAAAATTTGTTATCAGTGACGAAAATTTGTTACTTCGATGAGAAAATTTTTTAGTATTACTTAAGGAAAAATATGGTATCTTTGATAGAAAAATTATTATCTTAGACGAAAAAGTTATTAACTTGCTGCTTTTGACACAACACCTGTTATCATTAACAAAAAAATTTTTACTTCTAAGATAAATTTGATAGTATTACTAAAAGTTTATTAGTGTTAAGGAAAAAGTTGTTACTTCGAAGAGAAAATTCGTTAGTGTGAAAGGAAAACTTGCTACTTCTGACAGAAAACTTGCTATCCTAAACGAAAAAATTGTTACTTCTAAGAAAAATTTGGTATCTTTGACGAAACTTGTTAGTTCTAGCATAAAAATTTTTATCACTGACGAAAAATTGTTACTTCTAAGAGAAATTTGATAGCTGTAACTAAAACTCTGTTAGTGTTAAGGAAAAAATTGTTACTTTGATGAGAAAATTTGTTAGTGTTAAGGAAAAATTGCTACTTCTAACAGAAAACTTTTTATCATGAACGAAAAAAATTATACTTCTAAGAAAAATTTGATAGTTTTAAGTAAAAGTTTGTTAATATTAACGGAAAATGTTCATACTTCGAAGAGAAAATTTGTTAGTGTTAAGGAAATCTTGCTACTTCTGTCAGAAAACTTGTTATCATAATGAAAAATTGTTACTTCTAAGAAAAATTTGGTATTATTGACAGAAAACTTATTACTTCTAACAGATAAATTGTTATCATTCTAACAAATTCTACATATATTAAATGTGAATTTAAGTATGTTTTAAGTATGTTTTATCTCATTCGAAGACACGTAAAAAAAGTTGAAAAATATCATGTTAAAAAAATTAAAAAAATTAAAAAAAACTTTAAAAAAGTATAAAAAATGTGGGGGGGGGGGCCCAAAAAGTTGTATGGGAGGGGGGTGGGCCCTTCTATGTTTCAAGCACGCAAAAAAAAGTAAAAAAAAATGGGGAGGAGGGGCCTAAGAAAGTGGGGGAGGGGGGGGGGTTGGGGTAGGGGACCTTACAACACTGTTCAAATGGAACTTGTGTATTATAACGACCACAGAGTTTCACCCCAAATCATCTTCAAAAATGTCTCAAGCTGTTTCGCCTAAATCATTTTCTAAAATGTCTCAAACTGTTTCGCCTAAATCATCTTCTAAAAAGTCTCAAACTGTTTCGCCTAAATCATCTTCTAAAATGTCTCAAACTGTTTCGCCCAAATAATCCCCTAAAAGTAATTTCTGTGTGTTCCTTTGTTTCGGCATCCCTGTGCTGTCACATTTGAATTCCTAGGAAACCCTTTCCCGCGTAAAATATATTCAATCTGTCTTCATCTCATAGGTGTTCCTAGCTACACTATTAAGGTTTCGATTCGCCTAATGACTAGAGAAGTCATATTTAAAAATAGAATATTAATTTATCTCTGTCACTAAAGACTATTTATCCCTCAGACCTAAAGATCAAAGAAGTCACAATGCTTCTTAATTACCCTTCGTTGATCAATAAGTCCCCGCCAATTATGCAAGTTATTTTCTCAGAATTCTAGTTCCCCTCGGTGTCATTGACCCGTTAGTGGATCAATAATCCTTGAATAAGTTATAACCTGTCGGCGTTAGACTCAATTATAGATGGCAGGACATGTGTACGTTTCATAGTAATACCTGGCTCCCTACTGCCCTTTCTATTTTCAATCGAATGAGCCCCTTTCGAAGTTCCCACGACAACTCCTTCGATACGAAGTGCCCTGGTCAAAACAATAACAACAACAAAAATATCACTAGTCACTGTTAACTGTTGCAAAGAATACCATCCCTTTCATTGTCGAGTTGTACTTGCCTTTTTTGACGTTTGCGTAACAAGACTTTCAATATAGACTTTATATGCAACCCAGGCATAAATTAAAACTCTTGCTCTGAGGGTTGTGGGGGAGTGTCCTGCTCAAAAACATAACTACTAAGGGCTGATGCCCTTTTTAATAGTCGAAAGTGATTGGAGGGCAACTAATCCCCCTTCCACTCCCACCCTCCCATTTGCCAATTATTTTTAAAAACTAAATGTTGCCTTAAGATTAAATCAAAATGCACGGTGATAATGCTAATTCCCAATAAGGCATCTCAGCAGTATCCCTAGAACAACTGAGGGTATTATGTTCAAACTTTCGGGGCTACTTCTGCTCTTGAAATTTAACCAAATCAAAATAGCGTCAGTGTATCCATGCTATCAAAAAAAGTAAACATATTTTTTTGCGAATAGTATTAAATTTTCCATTTCATGTCAGTTTGAAGAGACATGAAACTGAGTTCTTAAGTACTTTTTGCGCTCTAGATTTTAAAAGTGTTCGTGGTGTTAAAAATTACTAAATACTTTTCTTCAACCAACAAATAGCATCCCAAACTATAAAGTCTTGAAAAACGAGAAGATTTAAAGTGTTATTTTCTTTTTACCTGAAAAAAGTCATTATAAAACGAACAGATATTAATTAAAAAAACTTTTCCACAAAATAAATTTTCTCAAATAAAAGTAAAGAACTCCATTATATCAAAAATGAGCAAGCTTGAAGGGAAATAACCTACTAAACGTAAAAATTCCACAAATCAGAATCAACAAATAAATGAAACATAAAATTAACAGATACTACAATTAACAGGCCAGTCAAATTAAAAACGAGCAAAAATTAACACAAGTTGGGCGCAGAACCCTTATGCCTTCCCAAGGCCAGAACAAATTTTGTACTTTAATGAAAAAATACAAATGAATGTGCATTGTCAGTTTAATAAACATATACTGATATTTAGTAATCAAAATGTTAATATTATTTGATTTACTAAAGTTATAAAAGTAAAAAATTTATATTTTTTCAGTAAAGTGCAAATTTTGTGGCGTGAACTCACAGTGGCGTCAATTCACAAAAATTTAGTGGGGAGAAAAATGTATTTTTAAAATCTAGGGGTGGGCACATTTTTTAGTTATTTGTTCAATTTTCTCTCAATGAAAATACCAAAAAATATGTCTTACAATAAACATGTCCAAAAAAGGATTTTTTTAATCTAGGAGAGGCACAATGGCACATGCCCCCCCCCAAGATTCTGGCAGAATTTGGCAAAAATTCTGCCGAAATGAGGGTCAAAGTGTCTGATTTTACTGGATATTTTGGTGCGATTCGAAGATGAAGTATTTTCTGGCTTTTTTTGGTTTTGCCACCTCTATGTGGTAAATATTAGGACCTACCAGAAAAATGCATCATTCCAAAGGTGATCTGAAGTATGCATTTTTATGCCTGAGTTTCTCAAAGTTTTATGAGAATCACCTTCCGGACTAGTTTTAGAAGGGCGTTCCCCAATATTTCCTAACGAAATACAAATGCTTACTTTAAGGATCAAAGCTATAACGGTTTTAAATCAAGGTTTTTATTTTGATTATTTAAGGCAGAAAATTACTTTTCTTGACTTGCTGACGGGCAAGTACTGAAATACATCAGAAGTGCTCAAGATAAATATGCCAAATTATGCATTAAGAGCAAATACTATGAACTTTGGGTTCTACAACAATAAATAAAAAATGAGTAATAGTTAGTTAAAAAAAAAAAAAAAAGGCTGAAAAGGGCTTTATATTAAGGGCTATATATCACTTCGATTATCAATAAAGGACTTTTCCAGATGTCTTCCAGACTTTCTAGCTACGTCTTCCTTAATAAGCACAACGAAACAGAATAAATTGTAGTTATTTTATCTTATTAAAATTTGGAACAATGTCTGTGAGTTTCTTTTCAGGTTTGGACCCGAAGTGCAGTTTCTGTAAGGGGATTCTGCATTGGGTATATAGTTGCCTTTGACAAACACATGAATTTGGCACTAACTGATGTGGACGAATTTTTCGTGAGGAGCCAAAAGGGAAGATCTCTTCCTACTGGTAATACAGTTTTCTACGGTATAAATCTAGTTTAGGGAATTTCTGTTATATTGGGAAGTAGTTGAGTTATGTGAATGAAACTTTCAGGAGTGCTTATAGAAGCTCAATGCTGTGGAAGGTATTTAATAGCCTCGAACTCCATTCCTTCCTTCCAGAGGGCAGTGACTTTTCATGACCTTTAACAACCTTTGTGTTATAAAGGTGAAACCTTGTAAAATAGATCTACTGATCAAATGAAGCACAAAAAAGTGTTTTGAGGCTTTCCCAGTCCCATTTGTGCAGTCTTACAGATCTGTAAATTTATTTCTTAAATTTGGGGAATAACCCTTGATATGGCTTAAAACTCTACTGAAATAACAGGAATTGCATTTTCGAAAAGTAAAGCCTATGAAAAAGAGATTGAAACTCTAAATTAAGGTAAAACATCTTTTTCAGAACTCAGATAGGTATAGACTATCAAGTATACAATCTTCTAAGCGCTAAAAATAAGAAAAGGGTAGAGATAGTAGCTAGGCAATACTTTCCCGGGATAAATTTTTCGCCCTGGATTCATTCCTAATATTTTCATTCACCTGACTCGACTGCTTTCCAAGATAGCAATAATACCCTTGACTAGAATTTCACCCTAGAATTTTATCTTTTACTTGTATTACCACACGGCTGTGATAATTAAAAGAGCGACATACGCCATTTTTCTAACTTTTCAGGAGAGCCAGAAAATAGAAAAAAGTTTGTCGACTGTGGTTGCTCTTAAGGGTGAGGCTAATGGAGATAAAGGGAACATTTCTAAACCCACTTCTAATGCTCTTTTCAGTGGTGTAAAGTAAATTCAAGTATTCCGAGCAAATTCCAAATTATTCCATTTTATGACGTGTGCCTCCTTTTTCCTTGACAAAAAGAGACAAATGCCAGGTCCCCATGTCGTAGCTCCATGAGATAATCCTCTTTTGTCATTCTGGATTGCAACAAGACCTGATAAAAAAGAGACATAGGCTGCTTAGTGGCTTATGTCTCTTTTTATTTTCGCCACGGTACGAGATAGGACGATTCTGACTGTACCATTCGATTCCTCGTGCTGAGTTTACCCACGACACATACATAACTCATTTTCGACCAAACTGGCATCTGTTAATTATCACAGCTGCATAGTTTCAGACCTTTTAGATAACTTGAAATTTGACATGTCTTTTTCCTCTCCTTCATTTCTTGCTTATCTTAAAAGCTGCGAGTTTTTCTTAATACGTAAATTACAAACAATGGGGAATTCGGGGGGGGGGGGTTCAGCTCCCTCGCAAGCGGCTGGAAAATTACTTAAATTTTATCCTGATTTCGACAAGGTATCTTGAAAAATACCAAATTATTTCAGTAGATTAACATTTTGAATGATAAGCTTAAAGTTCATAACCCCTAACTTTTCCTTGGGAAGCTTTGTATTTGATATCCTTTTTTTGCAAATTTAAAATTGTCTGGGCACTAGCCTGAAGTAGACTGATAATTTTTTGCAAAGTTCCTTGTTTAGGTTATACATTTCCTTATATACATACTAATAGGCCTAAATGTAAAAAAAAATAACACAGGATGTTATTGCGCAACAAAAAATATTCAAATAATTATGCCTCAGAGTAAAATAAAGTGTCATGTTTCGATAAAAGAAACTAGATTAATCGTCGCAATTTTCCTGGAAAAAAATTTAATTAATAAGTGAGTTTTACGGTCTTGGCAAAAAAATTTCAAAGTAAGAAAAATAACTTCAGGTTGAATTACATCATTTTTTTTATGCTCAAAGAAGGGTTCGAGGACTTCAAGAGTAATAATCATATCGCCACACTAATTCTTCAGGAATAACTGGTACTGGCCCCCAGTAGCGGATCCAGGGGGAGGGGGCGTGCGCCCCCCTAACATAGTCTAAAGTAGTGTAATTCGCTTAATTAATGTAAGTGTGTGTTAATTAAATTTGCTCCTAACGCATGTCTATCGGATAAACCTATTTTGCGCTCCCCCTAAAAAATCCCAGATCCGCCACTGCTGACCCCTCTGGTCAAATTAAAGAATGGCTTGCTACTCGGGTTGAAGTTTTAGTTGATCCACTTTGAGTTTCTGCCTTCTGATTTGAACTATGTATTTTAATTTTTGGCTATGAGACAACATCTAGTTTCATTTACTCAGTTTTGTCTTTTTTTTTTTTTTTGGGGGGGGGGCAGGTTAATATCGTCGTTTCAAAAACCAAAGAGTACATCTGACATATTCATAATTTGATGGGGGAGTGAAAATTAGGTTTAAATTTTCCGCGTGTTAGTTTTTGTTCGAAAATTTAAATAAAGAAATCTATTCTAAACCTGTCTAGCTCAATTATATAGCTTCAGTGCAATTTTCATGTTACATAAAATTATATTTGGGTTAAACATTAAAGGTAACATAAAAGTTAAACATTGTTTATTCCTGCATTCGTTGTCGCTCTACCTTCTATTGGACCTCACTAAATTGTGCACTTGTAAATGCAACTTATAGATAAAAGGTGTGGTTCAGAACTCCAAGGGCGCCGGCAGGGGGGCATGCCCCCCTGGAAATTTGGGACTATAAAGTAATTATAAGGATACCAAAAGAAAAAAAAGCAGAATATGCAAAAACCATAGAAAAAATGTGTTGACCCATTGTTGACTGTCTGCCAATAGATTTTGACCCTATAATGAAAGTGTAAGAGTCTAACTATTGATAACATTCGATCAAAGAATCAGTTTTTTTATGATGATCCTAAATATGTATTTGTTTATTAGTAATTAGCGCTGTTATTAGTACCCAAGAAAGTTCGTATAATTAAAAAAACACAAGGAAAACAATTTCGGTAAAAATTGAGCAATTTCGGTAAAAATATGTCGTCAACTTTTGCTTGCATTGCCAGAGTACCCATGAGCTGATATTTGAAGCCATTATAGTAAGAAATGTTTCCCCTGAAAGGAATACTGGTAATATTTTTGTTTTACCCCTGAACTGATATGTTTTTCGTGTTTTATTGTCATTTATTTATTTTTCGAGGAGTGATTGTATCTATCTAGTTGTTGCTTTGAAAAAGATTTAATTTTTACAGTTATGAAGTATAAAGGTGTCAAATAAATTGGTTTTTGGTGTACAAAATTGAATTAAAAATAACTGAATTAAAAATTTTTATTTGATTTTTTAATCTTAGTTTTAATGTTGTACTTTGAAGAAACTACTTAGATAATGCGTTACTTTTTTTTTTTTTATATAAACAATTGAGTCTAAAGGCATTAAATATTTTGGTGTTTGATAACCCAAGTTCAAAACTGTTGATATTGTTAAAAAATATCCGTCCAACACTTCGGCATTGCTCAATAGAACTGAATGCTGGGAGTTTATACTTAGTTTTTGTCAGTAGGCTATTGTTTTGTGTAATTTTTAATTAATTACTTTTTCCATTTCTATATACTTTTACTTTAATTGACATACTTTTTTCATTGCTTTTAGAAAAATGTTTGTGTCTAAGCTTCATTAAATAAAAAAAGTTTTTTCAACTGAAAGCTGGGAGCAACATTAAAACTTAAAACTAACAGAAATAATTAAGTATATGCGGGGGGTTGCCCCCCTCCTCAATACTTCGCTCTTCACGCTACAGTTTTTTGGTACTTCAAAAAAAGTTACTTATTGTTTTAATTAAACGACCCTTGTGTTGCTAAACGACCCTTGTGTTGCAATTCAATTTAATTTATTAATACTAAAAGAAAACAATTACAAAACGTAAAGTAATTACACGCCCCAAGAGGCTTAGCTTGTAATGGGCCATTTCAGATTTTGGAAAAAAGGTGGCGTGGGAGGGGGCCTAGTTGCCCTCCAATTATTTTGGGGCACTAGAACCTTTCATTTCTATTAGAATGAACCCTCTCTCGACGGTCTAGGCCCACTGGGTCGATACGACCACCCCTAGGAAAAAAACAAACAAAAAAAAAAAAAACAAATAAACACGCATCCGTGATCTTTCTTCTGGGAAAAATTACAAAATTCCACATTTTTGCAGATATGAGCTTGAAACCTTTACAGTAGGGTTGTTTGATAAACTGAATCTGACGTTGTAATTTTCATTAAAATTATATGACTTCGAGTCTTTTCCCCCTTTTTTTGAAAATCAGACAAATTTTCTCAGGCTCGTAGCTTTTGATGGGTAAAACTAAACTTAATGAAAATTATATATTTGGAATCAGCATAATAAGCCAATTCGTTTTGATGTATAAATTGGTATAAAAATTCTGTTTATAGAGTTTCGGTTACTATTGAGCCAGGTCGCTCCGTACTTATGGATCATTACCACGAGCTGTTTGATTGCCAATCAAAATCCAAACAGAGATAATTGAAATAGGAAATATTTTGTTTTTATTTCGCTATTGTATTTTTTTCTAATGTCTGAATAAATAAGGGATTTAAGTTCGAGGGGGGGGGGAGAATTGTCCTGTTGTGAAACAGGTACATTTTACATGACTGTTGTCAAATCAAAACGTGGCATCTTTGCAGGCATGATGATTTTTTTGATTATCTCTACTCCTTCTGTAAACTATTCTAAGGTGTAGGAAATTGCATAAAGACAAGTCTACATCTTTTATAATCTACGGAAGCAATCTTTCTGTAGTTTTGGTTTGAGTTTGATTTTCTATTAAGATTAAATGCATAATAATTAAATATATTATTCATTAAACAAATTGATCCCTTTGCCAGGAATCCATGCGGTTTAAAATTTACTGTATTTTGTTTCATTTTGAATGCAATTCAATTGTTATTTTTATTTGAGATTTTCCCCCTAAAAGTATTTAAAAATAAACTTATTCCAACGTAAAAAAAATTCCTGAAATATATTTCCTCTCACCCAACTACCACTGATATTTTGGCATTTGGCCCCCCTGGAAATTTTTCTGCCGGCGCCCTTGCAGAACTCACATATAATTTATCAGTAATTATTTATACTCCTAGATTTTTCGTCCCCCCTCCATTCCTACATTTGGATTTTTTTTTTTTTTTTTGCATTTTCACGGAAAAATGCCTTTTCTGGTATTTCCACTGAAAGAAATTGAAGAAAAAACAACAAAATTACCCTCTCAAAAGATTTTGTAAAATACATTTTTCTCCCCGCTGCATTCTCGTGAATGGACGCCACTGCTAACGCTCTTGTTCAGCAGGGTTGCCAGCGTACAGGGAATTGATTGACAGCGCCATCAGTGTTCTTCAAGTGACCAGAGCTAGGGATTGGGCCTCATTACAGAGCCCTCCGGGTATAAATGAGGCCAGAAGAGGGGATACGGTGTGACTTATTCAGGACGTGGTCGACGTACCAGGTGTAGCAGCGCATCCTTGCCGTGCTTTATTTTTGATGGGGAAGGAAGAAGAAAGCTTCCTGCTTATCAGGACAACCCTTTCTGTGTTGTTGTACAGTTCTTGAAAGACACTAACTATTTTTGTAGGTAGACACACAGCTTTGAGTATTTCCCACAAGAATTGTCTACCTACAGTATTAAAGCCAGAACAGAAGCCGATGAAAACTATTTAAGATTTCGTTTTTTTTGTTCCACCGGCTTCTCAATAATCTGTTTGGCCGTATATATTTGTTCATTTATCGATTTCCCTGGCATGAATCCAACTTGCTGAGTCCGGATGGAAAATTTGTTGCGCATTTCAGCAGTAGAATCACAAGCAGCTTTCCAGAACAGAAAGTAGAGTGATGTTCCGGTAGTTGCTGCAGTCCTTCTTGCTGTGCTTGCACTTGAACAGTGACACAAGAATTCTTTTCTGCCATTCTTACGGTATAACTTCAATTTACCAGATGATATTGAATACCATCTGCAGACAAAAGTATCATCGTAGGACCCTCTGTTTTAAGTAGCTCTTAGTTGATGTCATTGATGACAGCTGCTTTGTTGTTTTCAAGTTTCTTTGAGGTTCGTTTCATTTCCTCGGAGAAAATTCGGAGTCATCGGGAGCAGGGGTATCTTCTGCTTGAGTGACGAACAATGGGTCAATGTCATTGGGTTGATCTGAGTTTAGAAACCTATCAAAGTGTTTTTCTCATAGACCAAGACTTTGTGACTAGTCATGTAGGGTTCGATTTGTGTCTTTCAGGCTTGTAGACGCGAAAGGCTTGTCTGCTCACGCAGGGTCTTGAATGTTGCGGCAGTGTCTTTTTTTGGGAAGCTTTTCAGAGTTGAATGGCCCATCCCGCAATGAAGTCTCCCTTTTCCTTTTGGGGCATACAGTTAGGTTGTTTTTTGAGCTGTCTTTACAGCGTCATACCCCTTTATCGTCTTGATAGCTGTATCTGCTTGATGATCTCTATCTGGTTGCTTATCTACTCTTTCATTTGTCGCTGCTTCAATCCCACAACCTCTGAAGCTGATGTGAGAATATTTCCCTCGAAAGAATCCCATGCCGAGTCGCTTTCTAAGTGCTGCAAGGGAATTGCAAAACGACTGGAGACCTCAAATACGTACTGCTTAAACTGAGTGGTCATGCTTCAACCGAAAGGTGTCTTTCTTCTCGGAGGAAAAATGGTTATTCTTGTTGGCCTTCAGCCGAAGCTTGATCCTCGCAGAAACTTGATGGTGGTCGGCATTGTCGGGATCAGCGTCCCTGTATGAGCGACAGTTCTGGGAACACAAAAGCCAGTGACATCGAACAATGATGAATTCAAGCGTCGTTTTTCACGTCATCGTTACTGTACCATATGTTCTTCGCAGTTTCTTTTCTCACGAACCATTTTTTTGTGACTGATAGGGCGTGGGGGATGACTTATTTTATTTTAAACTAGCCTCTCGTTAGCTTTCCGAACCGTTGACACATTTAAGATCCCCTGTCAATTTTTGTCAAGATTGCTTTGGGATTTCCCTGTGGTACTGGGAAAATTCGCTAATGGGTCGTTTGTTTTTGAGACATCAGCTGTCGCTGAGACTTGCAAAAAGCTCTAAAGGTATCGAATGGTTTTAATGTGTGATTATGTGTTTTTAAATATCTAATAGTAAATAAGTGAAGACAAGACAAGATATTTTATTTACATAAATAAGTTTCTAAACTGGTCGACGGAGACCAGGCCTCGATGTGTCGGCCATAAAAAAATATAAGAAAATGCCGAAATAACAAATGCAGGATATCAATAATAAAAAAAAAACAACAACATACAAGGTAGGAGCTAACAGAGGAGGCCACCCGAGCGCGATAACACCACAATACAATTCATGCTAATATCTATTATTCATCAATCCCAACATCCAGACAAAGAACCATTTTTGAAATATGTTTTTTCAAAGAAAATCGGCTCTTGAAACTTGGGAACATTTCTACTAAATTAAGTTTATTTACAATATGAGGAATCTGGTATCTGATTGATAATCTAGATCTTTCTGATTAAATTGGAGGAAGGCGATACTTCTTGGAGCGGACGTGGTGGGCAGGAGATATGGGAGTCTGAATAATACCCAAATCATGGAAATAATTTTGTTGAAGATTGGATATGATAATACCACATTGCTGTATGCAGGTATTTCACTTGTTTGAGATTAATTATATTGAGAAAAACGTATAAAGTGTGTTTCCGAGAGATTTTGAAGCCTCATTGGGCGATGAACAAAAGTACCCAGAATTCTAATTGCCTTATTTTGAATTATCCGAAGAGGTTGCAGATGGACCATAAATGTGTTGAGATAGATTACAAGGCAATACAAAATCATGAATTTAGTTTTAGAAAAATTCGGAGCTAGGTAGTTACATGCAAACCATTTATTCACAGATTTCATTGCTATCACCATTTTCTCAACCAGCAAAGATGGGGTTTTAGCTTTTACTGTCACCGCCGTATCATCTGCAAAATTACTGCCAAGCTACTATCTTGGGGTAAACACCTCGGAAGGTCATTTATATAAATAAAAAATTGTAATGGTTCTATTACTGATCCCTGGGGGACTCCAATATCATCAATAACAATATGGCTTGGCATGTGCCTATTTATTTCTACATGAATTTTTCGACCATGCAGGTAAAATTTTATTAGATCTAGGCCTTTACCTCTAAGACCTGTGTTATTGATTTTCTCCAGCAAAATTTCATGGTTTAGCGTATCAAATACCTTTTTTATATCATAGAAAAGAGTAGACACATGATTATCATCATCTAGTGAATTATTAATCTCTAAAATTAGCGCAGCTATAGCTTGTTCAGTAGAATGAACCGACCTGTATCCAAACTGATTTTTAGTAAATAAATTCCTTTTATGAAAATACGAAATTTGGGCGATAGTTGCCTATATCTGTCTTATCACCTTTCTTATGAATTGGAATAACTCGTGCAGATTTCCATACTTCTGGAAAGATCCCTGATGATATTAGATGCATTTAAAATGTGAAGCAACGGAACATGGATTACACAAGCAAGTTCTTTCAGAATATTTGTGGAGAGCCCATCTAGACCTAGGGAATTGCCTTTAAATATTTAATTTATGCGTTTTATATTTAACAATTATGTGTTTTTAAACATTTAATAGTAAATAAATTAACGAAAGAACAAAAACCATATAGCCTTTTAATATCACTTTGATGAGCCCTGTTTCATAAAGTTTGGTCACATCGACTGTTCAAGGTCACACGGGCTAAAGTTCGCCTGTCATCAGCTATTCTACTAGTATTGTGATGGCTTGTGGCTTTTTTATTTGGTATCGGACGATCATGTAAAGGTGCACCCTAATCCAATTATAAGTTTTTTACGGTATCAATAAAGGAAGCAGTTCCTTCCTTCATTTAATTTTCTACTGCTATTGAGCATTGTCTAGCTATTTTTGTGATAACTTTTATTCTATTTGCAAAGATTTGCTTTTTGCCATACCATTACGTTCACTTCCAAATAAGAATAATAGATGTTCTTCTCTCTTTTTAGGTTTTAGGGGCAGACAATTAGTCTATTATTCTAGCACGGAAACTTTTTCAAAATATCTGCATTGGTCTACATCATCTAATTGGGAGCCCGCTGTGGAAAAGGGTGGGCCTGGCGTTTCTCTCCTCCTCCCCCCGAGAAGAATGAAAATATAGAAAGCCAGATCATTTCGAAATTTTCGGATGAAAAAAGTATTCGGGTAAAATACATGCTTCTAAAGCTTTGATCCCCCCGTCCTTGGACAAATATTTGAGTTATTTCCATCTCCTCCCCCTCTTTGAAGAAATCGTACGGGTGCCCATGAGTCTTAGTGTAGATGGCACAGTAAATAAAGTAATAACGTCCACAATTTTGTTTGCGCTTCTTAAAGTTTGTTGTTGTTGTTGCAACCATGTATGCCCCTGGAGGAATTTCCTTCCTTCAAACAATTTTCTCTTTGGAAGAGAAATTAGCTGCAAGATCTTGCAATATTCTAAATACCAAAGCATTTTTACATGGCGAAAATACGTTACTCTTCGAACCTTAGCCCCCCCCCCCAAAAAAAAAAAAGTTATGAGAATGCTATGGATCACAATTAAAGCTTCGATCATATTCCAGAATGTTTCAAGAGTCTTTAAAGATTCTTGGATATGTATAATAGCTCTAACCTGGTATAAGTATCTTTTGAGAAAACTCTAAGAATTTCAATTTAAAACTAGGAAATGTTAATGACCTTTCTTGGGGATCTTTGGAAAGTCCTTTGTTCCAATGGTAATACCGAACCAAGAAGTCAGTAGGGTTTTGTTAAGGTATTGTACAAAATACTGTGTAATATAGTATAACAAAATAAAAGTTTTTCTTTGGTTAAATAGATGTTCGAGCTTGTTTCTGATTAAATACAAAAAACAAGTTTTTTACCTGAAAGTAAGGAGCGACGTTAAAACTTAAAACGAACAGAAATTATTCCGTATGTGAAAGGGAATGGTTTCCCTTCCTCATCGCCTTGCTCTTTACGCTAAAGTTTTTTTTATTGTTTTAAAAAATAGGGTTGTGAGAAAGAGTTAAACTTTAGTGTAAAGAGTGAGGCGTTGAGGAGGGGAGAACCCCTTTCATATACCGTACGGAATAATTTCTATTCGTTTTAAGTTTTAATGTCGCTCCTTACTTTCAGTTAAAAAAGGTTGTTTTTTGTATTTAATTTCTGAACATTTTTGAGTAATGCAGGTTTTGATTTTGGCTCACCGTACAAGAATAATTAAATCGAAATTTGCATATTAGTTTTACTTTTTTTCGGCTAAACGGCTTTCTCGAAACTTTTATCTGATTATTTTTAGAAAAAGGGGTGGAGGAGGGGCTCAATTGCTCTCCAGATTTTTCGGCTGCGTACAAAGGGCACAAGACCTTTTAATTTTATTTACAAACGTTTTTATTACTAATAAATATACGTAAATTACGAATTAACTTACGTAACGAATTTATATGTTCGTATATTTTTATTGCGTATACCAGGGAGTTCGCCCCTTACTCAATACCTTGCTCTTTACTTAAAGTTCGAATTTTGTTCCAATTCTTTAAGAATGACCCCTTAATCACAAAGGCCGTTAATTAGAATAGATAGCTCTTATGAAAGTACTAACAAAAACTTTAGCGTAAAGAGTGAGGTAATGACTAGGAGGAGAACCCGATCATATACGTAATAATTTCTTGTTCGTTTTCAGTTTTGATGTTGATCCTTACTTGTTTTTTTATTTAATTTCTGATCGTTTTTTAAATAATGCTGGGAAATCTGGCGCCCCCTTCATAGCAATGTCCCTTCCTCTATGAAAACTTCCTCCATAGAAAGATCCTCCCACGTAGCCCCCCCCCACTACCATAAAAAAAGTCCCCCTGAAAACTTCTGTAGCCTATACTTCCCAATAACCAATACTATATGTAAACATTGGGCATAGTTTATGATTTGCAAACCTTTCTCGGGGGATTGTGGGGGATGTTATATATTATATTGTACATATATATATTATATATATATATATATATATATATATATATATATATATATATATATATATATATATATATATATATATATATATATATATATATATATATATATATATGAGTTTACAATTTGATTGTTCAAATATATACATCATTTCTGGAATATTAAAGAAGAAAATTAAGGAGCTATATTCATGGGCGCCCATAAGCTGAATTCCAGGGGGGGGGGCAAACCTCGTCTAATTGGCACTTTTAATGCTATATAATAGAAATCTCAGAACAAACATATAAAAATAAGGCAGCATCATTAACCCAGGAGGGGGGGGAGCCCCCGCCCCCAGCCCCCCATATGGGCGCCCATGGCTATATTTGGTTGTATACATAAAAGTTCCAAAAGTGTATTAACCACCCCCCCCCCCTCCTTAAAATAAAAAAACTGAAGACCAACACCTAATACAAATAATTTAGATTATTCTTAGGAGTACAATAACTATTTTCGGAAAAAATTATGAAATGCATTCTTTGATTTTCAGCAAGAGAACATTATGAGAGGATTTAATGTTCTGTGGATTTAACACTATGGATTGAATGTTCTTTTTTTTAATTCTAATTACTGCCCGATGATATTTAGTGGTATTAAGAATAAAGCATAGGCTGAAACTATGTAGATTTGATAAATAAGTTCTAGTACTTATTGAATGTTTTTGTTTTGTTTTCTTACCTCAACTTTTCTTAAAGCCAAAACAAATCCCAAAACTCAGTCAGTCGGTCAAAAGCTTTCGCCAAATTTGGCAGGAACCGGTAAAAAATTGCAAAATGTCATTCACACTTGATTTCCGCATCGACAAGAAAAAAAAGAAAAAAAAATCCAAGGTTACCCGGTCGTAAAAGCAAATTCAGCATTCAGTCCTTGACAATGAAAGTCCTTGGCTTTAGACGCATTAGTGATTATTGTTACAAAAAAATTTGACCGTATACAACATGAACTTCTGATTTTGAGCTATGATCTTTGACAATGTGTTTTTTTTGCTGTTAACATATAAATTTTCAAATTGAAAGTACCATTTAAGTCTAAATATCAGTAATGTCTAAATATCTAATGCGACGTGTCTAAAAAAGGACCAATATACGAAATCTGATTACTAAAAGGGCATTCAAAATCATTCACTGTGGAGCAATAGATTGTCTAACCGAATAATATTCGTTCTAATCCTTTTCTGGGGTTAGAACTAATCTTCTCCTAATCCAGGCTTTTCAAGTAGTTATCCTGCTTATATACCATTACGAAGTTGGGTGCGTAGAAGCGATGCAGATTATACAGAAAATCAGGGGGGTTTCGGCCAAGACTTCTTCACATTCATAAGTCCCTTATCATACAGATCACTGGGGGATCGTCCAAGAGATTTTGGTTAACAAT
Source organism: Artemia sp. Qi Xiang Cuo (assembly GCF_049724085.1). NCBI lineage: Eukaryota > Metazoa > Arthropoda > Branchiopoda > Anostraca > Artemiidae > Artemia > Artemia sp. Qi Xiang Cuo. The sequence continues at coordinate 28,819,743 of NC_142812.1, read as the reverse complement.
ATGTTAGGAAGTATGACGTAAGTTTTGTAATCAATCCTCTATGAGGCTTTGACTCTGAATACTGAGTTTTTTTTTCAAGAATTCATGATTCGACATGAATTACGTTTGAAATTAGGTTTTTCGTAAACATTTTGTGGACTTTAAAAGCTAAGTGACCAGGGTGTTTATCGCCCTATAAACGTGCCGCTTCCACCATGGATATCCACAAGAGGTGAAGGGGGCCGACTGAAAATCCCCCCCCTCCGAAAGATATGAACAAACAAATGCAGATTTTAGCAACATTCAGCAGAAATGTAACATTTAAAAACGTTCAGAAATAGATGTTCAAACATTTAACCGCTAACCCTACAAGAGATTCTGCAGGCTTACCCAAGTTAGAAAATTTTATATGGCCCATGCTGTCAGTAAGTACGCACGCGGGAATCTATTCCGAGGGGGTACAACAAAAATACGCGAGCCACGTGAAAACCATAAAAAAATAATATGAAGAAAATCGCGAATATTGAGATTTCTTGGACGGCGCCATTAGACCATAAGAACACCCCCCCCCCTCTCCCCCCTACGTATGTGCCTAGCTTTTGATATTAGTTTGAATTTGTAACCTCGGAAAAGGAGGACTACCAAGTCTAACTGACGTCATTCTCTAATATCACAAGGATAATTTCTATTTTTTCTCAATCACGTAGTATCAATAAATATAAAATCCAAAGTTGGTTTAATTTACGTGTTTGTATTTCTTAGCACCTTTCTGCTTATGAACTATTTATTTGCTCATTACTTTGAGCCACCGATGCGATAAAGTTACCATCTGACCACCCTTAATAGTTCAGATCCACTTATGATCACTCTTGTCCCCTATATACTATCCCCTTTAGCCTACACAATTATAATATAGCATAACCTAGGTGCACAAGATAAAAAGCTGGTAAATTTTTCGTTATTATATTATTCACTTACGAATAAAGTAAACATACCACTCGATGCCTTGTTATGCTCTCCAAATATAATAATTATTTTTGTCGGAAATGAGTTTTACCCCCCCCCCAGCCCTCTATATTCCAATTCAGGGTATATATTTGCACATTAGGGGGATGGGAAAAATTTTAATTCTGATGTAAATGAGAGGTAAGTTTAAACTCCCCCCCCCCCGAATTTGCAAATATATACCCTGAATTGGTATAAATAGGGGTGGGGGTGAAATTCATTTGCGACAAAATGACTGTTAGATTTGGAAAGAGCATAAAAAAGGGCATCGAGTGGTATATTTACTTTATTCGTAAGTCAATAATATGAATAACGAAAAATTTACCAAAAAGCTCATAGATTTCCGGAATTCTATTGAACTTCATGCTCAGAAAAAGTGCAAGTCTTCGTCGGGGAAACTTCTTCTTTAAGTTCAGTCCCAAGAGTCCCCAAGAAAGTCCTAGGGAGACAAAGAAAATGTTTCCACCATTCTTTAGTTTTTCTCACTAATTGATGTTCTTTTGAACTCACTTACTTAGGAAAACACCAGAGTCATATTAGTCATCCTAAACATTAGACTCTGGTCAATATCTACCAAATCATATTATTGAGTTAGGAATAAAGTGAATGCAGCATTGAATGCCTTTTTTTATGCTGATTACGAATATAACAAGCATTTCTATCGGAAATGAATTTCAGCCCCCCCCCCCCCCCTCTATAGGCTATACCTAACCCAACCTAACCCTGAATGGCATATATAGGGGGGGGGGCTGAAATTCATTTCCGATAGAAATGCTTATTATATTCGTAATCAGCATAAAAAAGGCATTGAATGGTGTATTCACTTTAATCCTAACTCAATAATATGATTTGGTAGATATTGACCTAGACTCTTAACCAAACGTATTTTTTGGGGATTAGATAAGCTTCCAGGATAGTAAGCTGCGACAATGTTTCCTGGAAGGAAACTTCCAGAGAATTGTCAAAGGGCTGTTAGATAGGGAGCTATTAGTAGAAAGCTAGGTCAGGTTTATAACGAAAATGCTTTTGCTTCACCTGGTAAAGATTAGAGGAGACAAGGGTCCCGAAATCTTTTCTTTTACAATTACCCCTTCCCCTCTATTGGTTTTAACTGCATTTTAGTAGTAATTAAAGAAAAACAGCTGTATAATTTAAGTAATAAATTCAAATATATCATTAAAAATACACGTAGCATGCTTTACAATAGTCGTTGTTGGGCAAGTCCTAATAACACAGATAAAACTAAGGAAGAAAATTAAATAAATATAATGGTACTTACAGTCTATGATACATTCGCTTGTTATTTCCGTATTTATTATAATCGATCAATTAATCCATTTATGTATTTCACCTATAAATAGTACACTTGTTAATATGACTTTACACGCACCATTCACTAACTTTTACTACTCGTAACTTCTTGCGCCTAATCATCGTAATGACCGTCAAAACGAAACAATTCTGATTGGTCGAGGTCTTGTTGTATGGTTAGTCTGTGCTCTAAAGAACGGAAGAACAACCAAAACAATCATTTCTAAAATGTAATGGAAATTTACTTCTATTGTTCTATACCTAGTCTTGGAAAGTACTTCATTGACCAATGCTCGGTAGTTTGTTCTGAACGTCAAAGGTAGCGCTTCAACGCGATGCGGGAGCTCTACAATATTAGTTTACTGACGCGCCCGGAAAATGGATTTTCAGGAAATTTATTCCTATCTTTCGAGGGGTGGGGGTGGTTGTTAACGTTTTATTTAAGAAATATAATTTTTTTCTTAATATTGAGGATCTTGTATCCCCAGATGTAAAAACCAGTTTAAGAAAGCACAGTTTTTTTTCGTCGTTGAAAAACTTTGGAAATATAGGCAGATAAGTCTATGCACCGAGATTAGAGTGTTGGAAACCACAATAATGACAATAATCAAACGTGTTTCTGAAACATGGGCACTTGGAAAGATTAAGGAAGACATGCTAGACGTTTTCCAGAGGTATTGTATAAGGATAATTTTGTAAACACTTAGCATTTGTTAAAATTTCACCTATTAATTTTGTGGTGTGCAGACTTACGCATGAAAAAAAAAAACGAAAAAAAAAAACGATAAACGCGAAAATATTTAAGTTAAATTTGTCTTTGATTTCTATAAGAACATATGTTTCTTCGATAAAATAAGAATGATACAAAGCAAGCATTTGAAGTTGTAGCCAGGTAAAAATAAGCTAACTTTTAGTGCTTTTGAATCTTGAATTTTTATTGATAAATCATTTACATTTTTGAGCGTTTTTGGCAATAAAAATTACAATCATCTGAAGCATGCGTTAAGTGTGTTAAAAACAAAGTGTTTGTAAACACTAAGAGCCATACGTCTTTAATGTATTATTATTATTATTTTTTTTGCTTCGAAGAGGGCTTATTCTAATGGAGACTGAAAGGTTAAGTGCCATTAAAAAAAATGAAAGTGACAAGAGAGTAAACAGCTCCCTCCCCACCTTTTTTGCCACTATCCTACTTGTAACCACCCCGCCCCCCTCCCAAGACGTCTGAACAAAATTTTTAGATAACCATTTTGCTCATAATAATCAAAAGGTCTAATGAATATGCCTCTGGGGATGACATGATCCTCATAGCTTCGGGGAAAAAGGTTGTATAGAATGCAAAATATAAACTGCTTACACATAATTTTTATAATAGAAGAAAGGGGTCTTGTTTGATGTTGTGTATGTAATGGTTTGTTGTGTATGTAAAAGTTCAGGGTTCGTTCTCTGTATCAAAAGAACCAAACATTTTGTTGTAAATTAACGTTTGTTCTCAGATGGATTTTAGTAAGGCATCATGTTTGGTCTTGGCTGTCCGATTAGCTAGGAGCTATTAGGGATCTTTCGCTAAGTGATGCCCAGAGTTTCCTAGCGGTACACTCTGAAAACGACACGCGAACCTGAGTAATTTAAAAAACGCCAATTGCACACAAATTTTCAAATTATCTACAATATCTCGGAATGACATTGAGGATCAAGCTGAAAATTTCAGGGAGTGTTTGGGAAGGCTGTCAAGTAGATCTAAAATTTTAGCTTGGAGGTGAGGAAGGGGTAAATCGGAAAACAGTGTATGTTTCCAGGTAATCGAAATAGGATATTGGCAACGTCTTGGGAACACATGGGGGGGGGGAGTTAAAACTTTAAGGCAATCTTGGGGAAAGGAAGAGGAGAGAAAACAGATTTTATTTTGGGGGAGATGCTATACAAATTTTGTTTGTGATCTACCAAGACCTTTTTGCGGTATAAATTGCCATAGAAATTATAATCCATGCATAGTTAAGTAGCGTGGCGAGGGGTTTCCCACTTTATGCTACTTGCTGTATATCTTGGAGTACCCCCTGTGCCACACAGTTTCGCCATGCTTGGCACAGTTCCGCCCCACTTCATACAGTCCCACGACATTTGGCAGATTTCTGCCACGTTTGGCACACTTTTGCTGCACGTGGCACGTGCCACCTGGTGTGTGTGATTTGTGAAAGTCAGTGACCCCTCTAGCGAGGTAAATCAAAGGCCAGTGTGTGTTGTCAGATTCTCAAAATGGTGTATGTGCAGTATCTTGGGACTCAAAGCGAACAAAAATTATTATTGATGAATAAATGATACTGGAAACGAACAGAAATTAAAATGAAAAAAGTACAAAGATTGCAGATACTGCTATAGATGAATAAATAAATTCTGAAATGTACAGAAGTTAAAAAGAACAATCAGGTCGACCTTGTATCGAATAGAAGTTACCCCAAACAGAAGTAGATCTACTGCCCTCTAAACCTTCCAAAAACCACAACTTCATTTGCGCCTTACAGAAAACAAAACAGATTCTGATCATTTTCTGTTTCATTATCATAACATTGAAAAAATAAAAAGTGTTGATATTTCCAGGAATTAATATCACTATATATTAAACAATCAGTCTACTTTCATTAGTTCTTTCCAGTTATTATGAGGATTTTTGTTGTTGTTGATTTCTTTACAAAAAAAACTATTTTAAAAATGTTTATCGTTACCAGTAAAACGCAAATGATACTTAAACCGGTTAGACGGTTTTAGAAGGAGGGTAGGGGGAGGGGAAGTGTTAGTTCCACTTTTGTAAATCTTAATTAACCTTGTGGTATTATTTTGTTGTTGTTATTACGACAAATAGAAAATACACGGCTTGAATACTAATCGTTTTAATAAAGCGCAAATGACACTCTAGCTCTTAAAAGGGCTTAGAAGATATGGTATACTCCCATTTGTGTTAATTTATGTTGGTTTTAAGTTTGAACTGATTATTCATTCTAATTTCTGTTCATTTGAGCTTCACTTAGTCATCAATAGCAGTTGATGCTTACGTTTGATGTTATTTTTCATTATGATTTCTGTTCTTGTTGCACTTCATTTATAATAATTTCTGTTCGTTTCAGCTTTAATTGTTATGTATGTTTATTTCTGCTCGTCTTAGGTTATACTGTGGCTCTTTATTTTTCTTTTAAAACTTGTTTTCTGAGACGTTATTTAAAAAATTTATATCAATGAAGAACTAAAAAGTGCATTATTGTTTTTTCTAATATCCGATAATAGAATTATTGCAGTTGTTTTTCAGATCCCCCATATTAAATCTACCATACAATTTCTTTTTTGAGCCTTTAAAACTTCTTTTTTGAGACTTATTTTAAAAAGTTGATATCAATAAAGCGCTAAAAAATGCAGTATTATTTTTCTACTGTCCGATAATAGAATTATTGTGGTTGTTTTTCCGATGCCCCATATTAAATCTACCCTAGAACTTCTTTTTTGAGAGTTTAAAACTCCTTTTTTGAGACTTATTTAAAAAAAAATGATATCAATGAAGAACTAAAAAATGCAGTATTATTTCTCTATTGTCCGATAATAGAATTTCTTAAAATAGATTAATTTCCAAGGATTCTTCAAATAATTTTTGGAAAATAATCTGTCATGATAATATTTTGTGTTGATTAAATTATGACCCTAATTATATAATTTGAAGTTTCTAATTTGTTTTCGAGATCTCAAAATTTTTAAAGAGTGCATACTTCTGGACAGTTTTTATCTGTGGCAAGAAGCGCAGCTGCTTTTAAAGAAGGCAACTTTTCGTGCATTTAACATATCATGATAGTTGGGAAAATGTGTGTTTTTTTGTTCTTGTATAGAATAGAGTTGTAAAGTAGTTACGACAAAAAATTCTATTATCCTAATTTCTGGTTGTTGTCATAGAAATGCATTATGTACTTGTGGTATTGTCGTTTTCTCTAAGAATTCTTTGGAACATGTGTTCTGCGAAAATGTCTATGGAAATTCACGCGCCTCCTTAGCACGCCGATTTTGAATTGCGGAGGATTCCCCCTTTTTACCTTACAGTTACGAGCTGATTCCGTCGTGCTATCTCGTAATTTGGTTTATTAGAATAATAGCTTTAACATTTGAATGAAAACGCTTAGTTTGCCCTATTCCAATTTAATTTGGAACCAACCTGAAGAGAGTAACTCCTGAACATAGATTTCTCTTAGTTTTTAAAATAAATCTTCGTAGTAATAATAATAATAATAATCTGTATTTAAAAGCCAACTAAAGCCATATACAAAAAGACATACTAAAGAAAAATTACACTTCATTTGACATCCTTCCCATCAATACAAAATTTCCTACTGCCACAATATAACGGGGAGTCCTAGACCTCATTAACTCACAAAGCAGCCTATCTTCACCATCCTGGATAACTGATCCCCTTAAATGCGAGAGCTGCTTACACCGGAGGAGGAAATGGCCCAATCCATAATCATTTTCCCCACATCTCAAGCAACTACACCCGGCCTCCGGACCTTCCCTCTTTTTCCTTGCAACCTAAGAATAAATTGGAAGACAATTTGCTCGAATCTGAATCCTAATCCTCAAATACTTAATGGGCAATCCCAGCTTGAAATAAAACTCATGACCAAAATTCTCTTTTACTTCTCTATACAAAGCAAGACTCTGGAGATTTGTCCACAGCTGCTTGCCATAGTTGCACTTCTTGGTCTTCAAGTCTTGCACTAAATTCCTTGAAGAACTTTTCATGATCCTCTGGCCCTTTTCCCTTCTCCCACGAACTTGATAATCCATTCTCATCTAATATCCTCTTGATTTGTGCTGTCCATGATGTTTTGTTACACTGAAGAAGATCTTCATATGCTGCTCGGGCAAGTCTAGTCTGGGGAAGTTCTAGAAGTCTTAACCAAAATTTGATGATTTGGGTATATCTTTTCAATTTCAGGTTAAATATACCAAGATCACCTTTTAAAACTAACACGGTATCACAGTTCTATGTTGTAAATTTACAACTGTTCTTTAATCTCACTTTTTCTTTTGAAAATAAATAGGCTTTACATGCTGAATTTGAAATTTTCATCAGAACGGTGTTTCCCACGGGCTGGGTTTTATAAAAACAATGTTCAGGAAAATAGACAATTTTCTGGCAAAAAGTTTTTTTTTTCAAATTTTTATCCCAAGAAAAATTTACAAGTTTATAAAAAGTGAGAAGGTACTTCTAGATTAAAAGGCATTAGGTGTTTCCAGGTCGCAGTCAAGTAGAAAAAGTACTTAATTAATGTCTGTCATCCTCATAATTTGAAACTAATGATGACATGGTTTTAAAATATGACCTAGGAAAGAGAAATCCTTTATTTTCAGGTCATTACGGTTTATAACTGAAAGTCTCATTTGCCCTGCCGGTATTTTGTGAATTCATTTCCATGCCAAATAATTAGTATAAGACTGTCTAAAAAACGGTTCGTATAATGGACATGATGGTTTGATGATGCTCTGTTTTATTCAAAAGGGACCATAAATCAGTCAAGACAGAAATATTTTACATATATAACGCGAGGACCTTAGGCCTGAACGATCCTCCTCACCCCCCCACTCAAAAAACAACTAAATTTTCGTGAATTTTCAAGCACCCTTATTCAAATTATAAAATAGATGTTTTTTAATGTTGGAATCCCCCTCCCCCAAGAAAAAAGAGTTATTATTGGTCCCTCGAAAAAAGTTCCTGTATACGTGCCTGCTGATTCTCATTATTTTCGGTTTTTGAAAAACAACGCATTTTATCTCCTCTTCTGAACTAAACATTGGAATATCAAAATTCTTGCCTAATTACATTCAGGAAATTTATACTTATCGGATTTTTATAGTTGGTTCCAGTTTAACTGCATTGCAACGCGCCGTCCACCTATTGCTTTGATATAGCCCTACACACAAGTTTGTGACTTTTTTTTAGCAGCCACTATGAACCTACTTTTGATTACAAATAAGTTTGCAACCCAAGAAAATCACCAAAATTTTACATATAGCCTAGGGCCACACTCAGACCTTAGACAGAGAAAGGAGGTGTATTCTAGCTGGAATCAGCTCTACAATTCAAAAATAGAAATTTTCTGTGTTTGATGGAGCAAGAATTTTGTTTTTATAGTGTTTTGTTCAGAAGAGGAGACAAATTGCACTGTTGCTGAAATAAGTACACAAAATGAATGGAAACAACAAAAAGGGCAACCTGAAGTGTTTTGCATAGGACTATATTCAAGAACTGGAGGATGGGGGCTGGGATGGAATTAAACTGAAATCGAAAAATAAAATTGGTAACCTTGGTGCAAGATTTCCTGTCTAGACTACCAATAACAACAGTTCGGATTATCCCCTCTTCTTAACTAAGCACTATAATAACAAGATTTGTGCTTTATTTCATTCAAATAATATCCATTGGTTTGATTTTCAGAGTTGCGTTTAGTTTAATTGTATAACAGCCCCCCCTATTGCCTAAATACAACCCTAATCTATACACTAAAATATCCAAGAGTACTTGCATGATATACCCCCTGCAGCTCAAGTTGTTCATGCATTGACGCACTGTAGACCGGTTTCTTTCAACTTAGCGTGAGAAAAGACAAAGAGAAGTGACAGAGTAGATGGGAAATATATAATTTGGGGTGGGGGTAAAACACCCCTATATATTTGCACATTAGGGGTGGGGGTAAAAGATTTGGACAGTGTGAAGTCAGAAAGCAATTCTTACTTCTTAATATCAGAATAATCGTAGCTAACACATTTTGTATGCAGACCCGCTGTACTTTACCCCCTCCCCCTAATGTGAAAATATATAGCCCAAACTTGTTCCAAAGTATTACATTTTTATCATACTTGGTATATTTTATAAGGATCAACCTAACTTCACTTCTGGAGCTGCAGGGGGTATATCATACAAATACCCCCATGGCTACATCCAGTTTTTTTGGGGGGAGAGTAGGGCTGGTAAGCATTTGAGCTTGTCACAACTTTTTAAATCTAATGAACTAAAATTTCATAAATGATGTGAGGTCAAGAATTTTTTATTATACTGCTTAGTTTGCTTTACTCTTTTCCCCCTCCTGTGAAGTTTTAATTTCCTTTAAGTATGTAAAAAAAGGCAAAAGAAAATCCAAGAATAAACCAACCTAACTTGAGACATATGTAGACACTTGTGAGCCATCTGACTCTCACGGAAGCCGAAAAATGACTGGTGAATGAAAGAAATCTAAACCAGTTGAATAGTTCAAGCAGAAGAATGCTTTGTCAATTAGGTACAAAGGAAGTAATGTAAACGCATACATCACTTGATTTTATATACAGATATATAAAAAACAACAGCAATTTTTTCAACTGTAAGTGAGGAACAACATTAAAACTTAAAACAAACAGAAATTATTTCGTATATGAGGGGGGCTGCCCCTTCCCTATCCCTCATTCTTTACGCTAAAGTCTGTAAGTTAAAAAAAACTTCTCATTCAAATTCAGTGGCCCTTGTGTTTCAGGAGTCGCTCTTAAAGAATTGGGACAAAAAGTCAAACTTTAGTGTAAAGAGCGAGGCATGAGGATGGGGCAGTCCACTCTCATATACGTAATAATTTCTGTCGTTTTAAGTTTTAATGTTGCTCCTTACTTTCAGTTGAAAAAAGATTGTTTTTAATTCATAACCTTGAAAATTCTACTTATGAAATCCCCCCCCCCCAAAAAAAATGTCCGCGTATTTCCCGACAAAAATACTGTATATAAACTTTGGTCATATTGCAAATCTTATGTCATCACTGCAAGTTATGTCATCAATGACATAATTGATGTCATCATAATTTCTGAACTATGCTACACAAAATTTTGATGGGTTGTCCTTGGGGGGGGGGGGAGGAGCGTGAGAGGGGGGCTAGTTATCCTTCTATCTTTTTGGTGAATTAAAAAGAGCATTAGAACTTTTGATTTTAGTTCGAATGAGCCGTCTCCCAATCTCCTAGGACCGTTAGTTCAATATAATCACCCCTGGGGAAAAATCACGCATTCGTGATCTTCCTCTGGCAAATAGACACAAAGTTCCACGTTTTTTGTAGATATCACAGGCAGCGCAATGCGCTGCCTAAGTAAAGAACGATGTTGGCAAAATGTATTATTTATTATTTTTTCCTTTAGACCAGGGCACTTCGTATCGAAGGAGTTGTCGTAGAAACTTCAAAAAGGACTTATTTGACTGGAAATTGAAGGTGCTAGTTCCCTTTTTAATTGTCAGCAGTGATTGGAAGGCAGATTGCGCCATCTCAATTCCCATCATTTCCCGAGAATCATCCAATCAAAATTTTGATATAGCTATTTTGTTCGATGTAGTTGATTTCTAGATAGAAATTATGATTTTGAGGAGGGCACTCCCCCACAGCCCTCAGGGCACGGATTGTAAGTTATGCCCTGGGGGCATATAAGGTTTTTATAGAAAGCGTTGTCGTAGAAACTTCAAAAAAGGCTCGTTCGATTGGAAATTCAAAGGGCTAGTGCCCTTTTTAATAGTCGAAAGTGATTGGAGGGCAACTAACCCCCCCCCCCCTCTCACGCCCACCTTTTCCCCCAACACATCCAATCAAAAGTTTATGATAGCCATTTTTTTCAACGTCGTTGAAAGTTCTTGAAATTATATCTTTTAGCAGGACACCCCCCCCCCACAGTCTTCAGGGCAAGGGTTATAAGTTATGCCGAGGGGGCATATAAGGTTTTTGTTGAAAGCTTTGTCGTAGGAACTTGAAAAAGGGCTCATTCGATTGGAAATTCAAAGGGCTAGTACCCTTTTTAATATTAGAAAGTGATTGAAGGGCAGCTAACCCCCCCTCTCACGCCAACCATTTTCTGAAACATGTCCAATCAAAATTTTGAGATAGGTATTTTGTTCAACGTAGTTGAAAATTCTGGAAATTATGTCTTTGAGGATGAAACTCCCCCTGCAGCCCTCTGGGCAAGGGTTGTAAATTATGTAAATTAGAAAACGTTGTCGTAAAACTTCAAAAACGGCTCATTCGATTGGAAATTTAAAGGGTTAGTGGCCTTTTTAATAGTTGAAAGTAATTAGAGGGCAAGTAACCCCCCTTTCACGTCCACCATTTCCCCAAACACATGCAATCAAAATTTTGAGATATTCATTTTGTTCACCGTAGTTAAAAGTTCTAGAAATTAGGTCTTTTGGGATGATAACACCCACAGCCTTCAGGGAAAGGGTTGTAAGTTATGCCCTGGGAGCATATAAGGTTTTTATAGAAAGTGTTTTCGTAGAGACTTTAAAAAGGGCTCCCTCGATTAGAAATTGAAAAAACTAGTGCCCTTTTTAACAGTCGAAAATGATTGGAGGGCAACTAACCCTCCTTTCACGCCCACCATTTCCCCAAACACATCCAATAAAAATTTTGAGATAGCCATTTTGTTCAACGTAGATGAAAGTTCTGGAAATTAGGTTCTTGAAGATGACAACCCCTTCCCCTCCCACAGCCTTCAAGGCAATGGTTTTAAGGTATGCCCTCGGGGCATATAAGGTTTCTTATAGAAAATATTGTCGTAGGAACTTAAAAAAAGGCTCATTCAATTGAAATTGAAAGAGCTAGTGCCCTTTTTAATAGGCTAGTCGAAACTGATTGGAGGGCAACTAACCCCCCTCTCACGCCCACTGTTTTTTAAGAGTCAAAGTGATCATTGGATTGGTAATCAGGCACTATCCACTAGACAGTTTTGGCTACTACACTGTAAAAGAAAAATTGATTTCCAACAAAATGTTTTGCTCGAATTCAAACACGTAAAAAAATCCAATTTTTCTGTTTGAATTGTGACTTTCTTATTGAATTCCAACAAATTATTGAAATTATTAAGATTTATGCATTTTTCAGTAGAAAACTGTAATTTTTGACGCAAATAGGTTATGTTAATCAAAATGGTTGGAACTTCAACAGTAAATTGAAATTTTTTAAATATTATATTGAATTTGACTATGGTGCCATTTAAAGTGAAATTATGTACAAATGTTTTTATGAACAGGCATAAATTATGTACAATCATTTTTGCTTATAATTAATATTTTGGAGCAATCGAAGAATGTCATAGAAATTTTTTAATCACTTATGCCTTATGAAATAGTTATACTGTATTAATAGAAGAGAAACAATTTTTTTTTGGCCTTTTCTACATAAAGACAAGACCCGACTTATTAAATATTAATATCATACTTTACGGGACTATTTCTGTAGTATGAATACGTAAGCCTTATGAAATAGTTATACTGTATTAATAAAAGAGAAGCAATTTTATTTTTTGGCCTTTTCTACATAAAGACAAGACCCGACTTATTAAATACTAATATCATACTTTACGGGACTATTTCTGTAGTATGAATACGTAAGTTTCGCTGGAAACCGACGATCGCGCTAAAATTCATGGTGAGTGGAAATGTCTGCCTCTGAGCGGGAGAAAGACCGGTTCGGGGTTATATCGAAAATTGGTTATTGAGGACAATTCCTGGCTGCTGTTACACTGTAATAAAAAAAAAAAAAAAATCGATTTCCAGCAAAATGTTCTGCTCGAATTCAAACAATTAAAAAAAAAACTCAATTTTTCTGTTAGAATTGTGACTTGCTTATTGAATTCAAACAAGTAAAGAAATCCAATTTTTCTGTTGAAATTGTGACTTGCTTATTGAATTCTAACAAATTACTGAAATTATTAAGATTTGTGCACTTTTCAGTAGAAAAAATGTAATTTTTGACGCAAATAGGTAATGTTAATCAAAATGGTTTGTATATCAACAGCAAAATGACATTCCTTGAATATTGTATTGATTTTGATTATGGTGTCGTTCAAAGGGAATTTATGTACAAATGTTCTTATGAATATGTATAAATTTATTTACAGACATTTTTAACTTATAATTAATATTTTGGAGCAGCGGAAGAATATCATGAATTTTTAATCACTTATGGCTTATGTAATAGTTAAAGTGTATTAATAAAAGAGAAACAATCTTTTTTGGCCTTTCGCTTATTGTATTTCGTTGTATTTGGCTGAATCGCTCCTTTCTTGTAGTTAACACGAACTGTTTGCCTAGCAAAAGAATAAGTTTCAGTAATTTTGTAGTAATAGGCTTGATTGGTTGATTGTTGCCTCCTTCACCTAGGTTTGGACCTTCGAGACATGCAACACTGTAAAAAATGATTGTTTGGTACTCAACAAAAATTCTTTGTAATGTTTATCAACAGCAAAATGTGAATTTTAGCAGCTTAAAGTGAATATTAGAGACCATTTTGAAATTCCATTATCATTATTGAATATCCAATCTGTTGAGAAACAAAAATGTGCTCATACTACAGAAATAATCCCGTAAAGTATGATATTAACAGTTAATAAGTCCGGTCTTGTCTTTATATACAAAAGGTCATAAAAGATTGTTTCTATTTATTAATACACTGTAACTATTCTATAAGCCATAAGTAATTAAAAAATTCATATGATATTAATCCATTGCTCTTAAATATTAATTATAAGCTTAAAATGGTTGTACAAAAACTTCTGTATGTTCATAAGAACATTTGTATATAAATTCACTTTAAATGGCACCATTGTCAAATTTAATATGATATTCACGAAATTTCAATCTACTGTTGAAGCCCAAACCATTTTTAATAATATAACTTATTTGTGTCAAAAATTACATTTTTTCTACTGAAAAGTGCATAAATCTTAATAATTTCAATAATTTGATGGAATTCAATAAGCATGTCACAGTTTCAACAGAAAAACTGGATTTTTTTTTTAATTGTTTGAATTCAATAAGCAAGTCACAATTCCATCAGAAAAATTGGATTTTTTTTTGACCTGTTTGAATTCGAGCAAAAAATTTTGTTGGAAATCAAATTTTCTTTTTTACTGTGAAGTATAGTCTTCCTTCATCTCCTTTGCTTGCTTGTTATATAGTTGCTTTGAAAAAATAATTTCTGTTGTTTCTGGAAAATGTTGCATATTTCAGAGAAATTTTACCCACTGTTCCCGAGCTACAGATGGTTGTTGTCTGAAAAAAGACATCTATGAAAGCAATAGTTTTGCTCCATGATAAAGTTAGAAAAAAATTGTGTACCCCCCCCCCCCAGTATAGAGCGAATAATTTTGTCTTATTTCCTTCCCAGATCGGATTCTTGGAAACACGCCTGTGTATACAAAGTTTAAGCCGATTCAATTTTTTTCTACTTTTTTGATGGCGTAATGCCTCGGAAGTTTCAAAGTTTTATTTTTAAGATATCTTAATGTATGACGTACTAATTTCAATTTATTGTTGCTGTATTTTTTTTGTTCCTTTCGCACTACTAGCTGTTGAAATCTGTTAACAAATTAAATGTTTTAAAGTATTAAACTCAATGGCTGCCTTTTTAGGTGAACTAGAGAACCTGTCGCTTGAAGAATCCGCTTTAACCTCGTGCCTCTCAGAAAATACTCGTATTGTTCCAGGAGCTACGTCATCGAAATTATCGAACTTGGACTCAAGTCATTTGTTTGCAAAAGTCCGAGTGGTTGACCAGACAAAGGGATCAGAAATTTGTGAAAGACATCTAAGTCAGGTGTTACTCCGTGGAGAACAAATTGTTTTGATTTCTGTTGTGAGTGGTAACCCTGTTGGAAGCCAAGTAAAAAACGAATAGGCTAAGATAGCTTCGCTGATTCATAGATACTTGGTTAATTTCATTTGATTATAATTAAACATGTTTTTTTCTAGTTCTTGATAGAATCCAGGTTTTAGAAGAAAATCGTGATGTTTCGTCTAAAACCTGGACTGTTTCAATTCATGTTATCCCTAATTTGGTTCGATTAATTTTCAAAACTGTAACTAGGTAGTTCGGTCTTCGCAACTCAATAGCATTGGCAGTGACATTTTTGAGTTTCTGGAGTGGTAATATGTATAGTAGTATAAAGAAATAAGGAAGAGAGACTATAGGTATCATTTTATTGTCAGAATTTAGCTGAAAGGCTAAGTTTTTTGTATATTCCTCTGTTATCCCGAATAGAAAGATTTGAATAGTATTAACAAAAAGCTTTACGTTAGAAAAAACTCGCAATGATAGTCAAATTTATGGAGGACCTTGCCAGGATTGGCTCAAAACTAATCTTTAATTCTTGTCAAATTTTGGGTTCATTCAAGACTTGAAGACCAAAAGTGCATATAAGAAAGGGGGATTCAGCCCTCCTCCCTAAAAAGACCAAATATATGTAAAAGTGAAAAACTTGGTAATTAAAAAACCTAACTTTTTTCTGGAGAACAACTTTTGTTTGACCTTACTTAAAAATGGGCTTCCCCTCTCCCCTTAAAAATCTTCTACAGGTGCCATCCAAAACCATATAAAATTACTTTTTTTCTGTATTTTTGTTGTTAAAAAGTTTTCGCAAAATTTAAAATTGTAAAGAATTCTTCTGAATTTTTTGAAAGTCGAAGTAAACCCTTTTTGGTTTAATTTAATTTGTAAAGTAAGCTTAAGCTAAGCACGAACCAAATAAAATTTTGGCTCTCCGAGTAGATTCTCTTGAAAACCGTGAGGCTCGAGACCTTCCTTAATTGAAAGTTTTAAAAAATCCCATAGACCTCTTTTCCGGATTTTTGTCGACAATTTGAAAGTCTGGCTGAATGTTAAGGATTTTTAAGAAGTTGTTGGGGAGGGGAAGTAAATCAAATTTGATTTACTCTTAATATCACAAATGGCGTTAATTTTTCGCCTTCCTTTTTATTCAGACGTTTGGCGTTTAGAACACATTTGGCTAAACGGCGTCATTTGGCGTTGGAACACAATCCTTCTTTTTTATTCAGTGACTACGCAAAAATCTTCTCTGGTTCTTAGTTAGATAGCTAATTAGAGAGAAATAAATGCCTTTAAAGGTAATAAAACTCCTATTTTGTCGTGCTATGATAAAGCTGCAAAAGTTGGCTAAACACTTGCTAACTAATCTATAGACAGAATAGGAAAAGTTATCTGTTTACGCTACAACAGAGAAAGAAAAAGGGAGTACGGTCAAATATATCATTCGCTACAGGTTTTGTTCAGTTCTGTCGATAGCTGAGACTGTGCTCCGGAAATTTTTTTGGATTTCAAAAACATTTTGTGTTGCTCTTTTAGGCAAGGATCCAGACATTTTGAACTCTCTACCCTTCCTCGGGTCTGATGTCGGTTCTTCCTAGAAGAAAGGAAGCAAAATCCTTTCTGGTAGGCCTTCTTGGGAATGAATGATAAAATCCTTACCAAAAGTTTTTAGTCCTCCAGAGTGGGGAGGGGATGAAGCCCCTTCTCTGTTGAACGCTCTTGGTCTTGAATGTTGACCATGCTCGAAAGTCAAGTCGAATTCGAGATGAGTTTTGTGCCAAATCCAGGAAGTGTGAGTGCTAACCCTAGTTTCACCTCTTTGATCTTCACCTTCTAGCATTTGATCATGATTGTATTTTGTTCCAGATGCAAAGTTTTCATATAATTAATTTTAATCTGTCAAGGAATATATCCACGTGCTAAAATACAATTTGTTTTTAACTTTTTTTCTGTGCTAGTTTTCATCGACAGTGTTTCTTGAATTGTAAACAGCTGCATCTTTCAGCATTTTGTGAAAAATATATGGAAGCTAATCTGGCAGAGAGACCGAGAAAGAATGTACTGGCTATCATGAATTCTTGTTTCGAAAAATAAAGACATCAAATTACACACTTTCCAGATTTAAATGTTACTTAAGTATTCCCTACACCACACTACTTTTTAAATTATAAATAAAATGTATAAATAATGTGCAAAAATTGGATTAAAACATTAAGATATCTGAATTTTACTCGTTATTTATATGTTTTCATCTTATTTTTTAATTTTATTTCACCGGCAGGTCTACTTCCACCATACAATGAAGAGGTTTCACTGTCTTCAGAAAAGCGACATTGGATCTGCAGTACAATGTACAACTTGGTTTGAAGCTAGCTGTGAATTACATATATATTATATATATATATATATATATATATATATATATATATATATATATATATATATATATATATATATATATATATATATATATATATATATATATATATATATATATATATATATATATATATATATATATATATATATATATATATATATATATATATATATATATAATGGTACATATATATGGCATATATATATATGTACAAAATGGCAGAAAACGGTACTTCGCTGTGGTCCGACCTCTTTTATTACTTAAAAGGTAGTAGAAAGGGGGGTACCAGCCCGGTACATCAAAACACTACTGAAATATTCCAACTCTTGCATTTCACCGAAATAAAACTAAAATGAACTTTGAAAAAAATAAGAGAATGTAAGTCTGACAAGGTAAACCATGACAAAACACTATTGAAATATTCCAACTCTTTCATTTCATCGAAAGAAATTCAAAATGTACTTTGAAAAATCAGGAGAATGTAACTTTGACAGGGTAAACCATGACAAAACACTACTGAAATATTCCAACTCTTGCATTTCAATGATAGAAATTCAAAATGAACTTTGAAAAATTAAGAGAATGTAACTGTGACAAGGTAAACCGCAACAAAATATTACTGAAATATTCCAACTCTTGCATTTCAATGAAAGAAATTCAAGATAAACGTTGAAATATCAAGAGAATGTAACTGTGAAATGGTAAATCATGACAAAACACTAGTGAAATATTCCAACTCTTGCATTTCAACGAAAGAAATACAAAATGAACTTTGAAAAATCAATAGAATTTAACTGAGACACGGTAAAGCACAACAAAACACTACAGAAATATTCAAACTCTTGCATTTCAACGAAAGAAATTCAAAATAAAATTTGAAAAATCAAGAAAATGTAACTGTGACAAGGTAAACCACAACAAAACACTACTGAAATATTCCAACTCTTGCATTTCAACGATAGAAATTCAAAATGAACTTTGAAAAATAAAGAGAATTTAACTGTGTTAAGGTAAACCACAACAAAACACTACTGAAATATTCCAACTCCTGCATTTCAATGAAAGAAATACGAAATGAACTTTGAAAAATCAAAAGAATGTAACTGTGACTAGGTAAACCACGAAGAAACACTATTGAAATATTCCAATTCTTGCATATCATCGAAAGAAATCCAAAATGAACTTTGAAAAATTAAGAGAATGTAAGTGTGACATGGTAAACCACAACAAAACACTACTGAAATGTTCCAACTCTTGCATTTCAATGAAAGAAATTCAAAATGAACTTTGAAAAATCAAGAGAATGTAACTGTGACAAGGTAAACCACATCAAAACACTACTGAAATATTCCAACTCTTGCATTTCGCCGAAATAAAACCAAAATGAACTTTGAAAAAATTAAGAGAATGTAAGTCTGACAAGGTAAATCATGACAAAACACTATTGAAATATTCCAACTCTTTCATTTCATTCTCTTGAAAAATAAAGAGAATATAACTGTGACATGGTAAACCACGACAAAACACTACTGAAATAATCCAACTCTTGTATTTCAAATAAAGAAATTAAAAATGAACTTTGAAAAATCAAGAGAATTTAACTGTGACAAGGTAAACCATGACAAAAAACTACTGAAATATTCCAAATCTAGCATTTCAACGAAAAAAATTCGAAATGAATTTTGAAAAATCAAGAGAATGTAGCTGTGACAAGGTAAAGCACAACAAAACACTAATGAAATAATCCAACTCTTGCATTACAATGTAAAAAATTCAAATGAACTTTGAAACATCAAGAGAATGTAACTGTGACAAGGTAAACCACGACAAAACACTACTGAAATATTCCAACTCTTGCAATTCAATGAAAACAATTCCAAATGAACTTTGAAAAATCAAGAGAATGTATCTGTGACAAGGTAAACCATGACAAAACACTACTGAAATATTCCAACTCTTGCATTTCAACGAATAATCCAACTCTTGCATTTCAATGAAAGAAATTCAAATGAACTTTGAAAAATCAAGAGAATGTAACTGTGACAAGGTAAACCACGACAAAACACTACTGAAATATTCCAACTCTTGCATTTCCATGAAAGAAATTCAAATGAACTTTGAAAAATCAAGAGAATGTAACTGTGACAAGGTAAACCATGAGAAAACACTACTGAAATATTCAAACTCTTTCATTTCAATGAATAAACCAATTCTTGCATTTAAATTAAAGAAATTCAAATGAACATTGAAAAATCAAAAGAATGTAACTGTGACAAAGTAAACAATAACGAAACACTACTGACATATTCCAACTCTTGCAATTCAATGAGAGAAATTTGAAATCAACTTTGAAAAATAAATAGAATGTATCTGTGACAATGTAAAGCATGTCAAAACACTATTGAAATATTCCAACCCTTGCATTTCAACGAAAGAAATCGACACTGAACTTTGAAAAATCAAGAGAATATAACTGTGACAGGGTAAGGCATGAAAAAACACAACTGAAATAATCCAACTATTGCATTTTAATGAAAGAAATTCAAATGAACCTTTAAAAATCAAAAGACTGAAAATGAGACAGGGTAAACCACGACAAAACACTACTGAATTATTCCAACTCTTGCATTTCAACGAAAGAAATCCAAAATGAGCTTTGAAAAATCAAGAGAATGTAGCTGTGACAAGGTAAACCACGATAAAACACTACTGAAATAATTCAACTCTTGCATTTCACGAAAGAAATCCAAAATGAACTTTGAAAAATCAAGAGAATGTAACTGTGACAAGGTAAACCACGCCAAAACACTACTGAAATATTCCAACTCTTGAATTTCAATGAAAAAAATTCAAAATGAACTTTGAAAAATCAAGAGAATGTAACTGTGACAAGGTAAACCACAACAAAACACTACTGACATATTCCAACTCTTACATTTCAAGGAATGAAATTCAATATGAACTTTGAAAAATCAAGCAAATGTAACTGCGACAAGGTAAACTACAACAAAACACTACTGAAATATTCCAACTCTTGCATTTCAATGAAATAAATCCACAATTAACTTTGAAAATCAAGAGAATGTCACTGCGACAAGGTAAACCATGACAAAACACTACTGAAATATTCCATCTCTTGCATTTAAATGAAAGAAATCCACAATAAACTTTGAAAATCAAGAGAATGTAATTGTGACAAGGTAAACAACGACAAAACACTACTGAAATAATCCAACTCTTGAATTTCAATGAAAAAAATTCAAATGAACTTTGAAAAATTAAGAAAATGCAAATGTGACAAGGTAAACCACAACAAAACACTACTGAAATATTCCAACTCTTGCATTTCAACGATAGAAATTCAAAATGAACTTTGAAAAATTAAGAGAATGTAACTGTGACGAGGTAAATCATGACAAAACACTATTGAAATATTCCAACTCGTGCATTTCAACGAAAGAAGTCGAAAATGAACTTTGAAAAAATCAAGAGAATGTAACTGTGAAATGGTAAACCACGACAAAACACTACTGAAATAATCCAACTATTTCATTTCAATGAAAGAAATTCAAAATGAACTGTGAAAAATTAAGGGAATGTAACTGCGACATGGTAAACCACGACAAAACACTACTGAAATATTCCAACTCTTGTATTTCAACGAATGAAAACCAAAATGAACTTTGAAAAATAAAGAGAATATAACTGTGACAAGGTAAACCACGACGAAACACTACTGAAATAATCCAACTCTTACATTTCAACGAAAGAAATTCAAAAGAACTTTGAAAAATCGAGAGAATGTAACTGTATCATGGTAAACCACGACAAAACACTACTGAAATATTCCAACTCTTGAATTTCAATGAAAGAAATCCTGAATGAACGTTGAAAATCAAGAGAATGTAACTGCGACAAGGTAAACCATGAAAAAACACTACCGAAATAATCCAACTCTTACATTTCAATGAAAGAAATCCACAATGAACTTTGAAAATCAAGTAAATATAACTGTGACAAGGTAAACCACGACAAAACACTACTGAAATATTCCAACTCTTGCATTTCAATGAAGGAAATTCAAAATGAACTTTGAAAAATCACGAGAATGTAACTGTGACAAGGTAAACCACGACAAAACACTACTGAAATGTTCCAACTCAGGCATTTCAATGAAAGAAATTCAAAGTGAACTTTGAAAAATCAAGAGAATGTAACTGCGACAAGGTAAACTACAACAAAACACTACTGAAATATTCCAACTCTTACATATCAACGAATGAAATTCAAAATGAACTTTGAAAAATCAAGAGAATGTAACTGAAACACAATAAACCACAACAAAACATTACTGAAATATTCCAACTCTTGCATTTCAACGAAACAAATTCAAAATGAACTTTGAAAAATCGAGAGAATGTAACTGTAACACGATAAACCACAACAAAACACTACTGAAATATTCCAAGTCTTGCATTTCAACGAAATAAATTCAAAATGAACTTTGAAAAATCAAGAAAATGTAACTCTGAAAAGGTAGACCACAACAATACACTATTGAAATATTCCAAATCTTGCATTTCAACGATAGAAATTCAAAATGAACTTTGAAAAATTAAGAGAATGTAACTGTGACAAGGTAAACCACAACAAAACACTACTGAAATATTCCAACTCTTGCATTTCAATGAAAGAAATCCGAAATGAATTTTGAAAAATCAAGAGAATGTAACTGTGAGAAGGTAAACCATGACAAAACACTACTGAAATATTCCAACTCTCGCATTTCAACGAAATAAATTCGTAATGAATTTTGAAAAATCAAGAGAATGTAGATGTGACACGGTAAAGCACAACAAAACACTAATGAAATAATCCAACTCTTTCATTACAATGTAAAAAATTCAAATGAACTTTGAAACATCAAGAGAATGTAACTGTGAGAAGGTAAACCACGACAAAACACTACTGACATATTCCAACTCTTGCAATTCAATGAAATAAATTCTAAATGAACTTTGAAAAATCAAGAGAATGTATCCGTGACAAGGTAAACCATGACAAAACACTACTGAAATGTTCCAACTCTTGCATTTCAACGAAAGAAATTCAAAATGAACTTTTAAAATTTAAGAGAATGTAACTGTGCCAAGGTAAACCACGACAAAACGCTACTGAAATATTCCAACTCTTGCATTTCCATGAAATAAATTAAACTGAACTTTGAAAAATTAAGAGAATGTAACTGTGACAAGGTAAACCACGACAAAACACTACTGAAATATTCCAACTCTTGCATTTCTACAAATAATCCAATTCTTGCATTTCAATGAAAGAAATTCAAATGAACTTGGAAAAATAAAGAGAATGTAACTGTGACAAGGTAAACCAAGACAGAACACTACTGAAATATTCCAACTCTTGCATTTCAATGAAAGAAATTCGAAATGAACTTTGAAAAATCAATAGAATGTATCTGTGACAATGTAAACCATGTCAAAACACTATTTAAATATTCCAACCCTTGCATTTCAAAGAAAGAAATCGACACTGAACTTTGAAAAATTAAGAGAATGTAACTGTGACAAGTTAAACCACGAAAAAACACTACTGAAATTATCCAACTCTTACATTTAAATGAAAGAAATTCAAATGAACTTTGAAAAATCAAGAGAATGAAAGTGCGACCGGGTAAACCACGACAAAAACACTACTGAATTATTCCAACTCTTGCATTTCAACGAAAGAAATCCAAAATGAGCTTTGAAAAATCAAGAGAATGTAGCTGTGACAAGGTAAACCACGACAAAACACTACTTAAATAATCAAACTCTTGTATTTCACTAAATAAATCCAAAATTAACTTTTAAGAATCAAGAGAATGTAACTTTGACAAGGTAAACGACTACAAAACACTACAGAAATATTCCAACTCTTGCATTTCAATTAAATAAATTCAAAATAAACTTTGAAAAATCAAGAGAATGTAACTGTGACAAGGTAAACCACGCCAAAACACTACTGAAATATTCCAACTCTTGAATTTCAATGAAAGAAATTCAAAATTGAACTTTGAAAAATCAAGAGAATGTAGCTGTGACAAGGTAAACCACAACAAAACACTACTGACAAATTCTAACTCTTGCATCTCAAGGAATGAAATTCAATATGAACTTTGAAAAATCAAGAAAATGCAACTACGACAAGGTAAACTACAATAAAACACTACAGAAATATTCCAACTCTTGAATTTCAACGAAAGAAATCCAAAATGAACATTGAAAATCAAGAGAATGTAACTGCCACAAGGTAAACCACGACAAAAGACTACCGAAATATTTTAAATCTTGCATTTCAATGAAAGAAATTCATATTGAACTTTGAAAATCAATAGAATGTAACTGTGACTAGGTAAACTACGACAAAACACTATTGAAATAACCCAACTCTTGCATTTTAATGAAAGAAATTTAAAATGAACTTTGAAAAATCAAGAAAATGCAACTGTGACAAGGTAAACCACAACAAAACACTACTGAAATATTCCAGCTCTTGCATTTCAACGATAGAAATTCAAAATGAACTTTGAAAAATTAAGAAAATGTAACTGTGACAAGGTAAGTCATGACAAAACACTACTGAAATATTCAAACTCGTGCATTTCAACAAAAGAAATCGAAAATGAACTTTGAAAAAATCAAGAGAATGTAACTGTGAAATGGTAAACCACGACAAAACACTACTGAAATAATGCAACTCTTGCATTTCAACGAAAGAAAATCAAAATGAACTTTGAAAAATTAAGAGAATGTAACTGTGACAAGGTAAACCACGACGAAACACTACTGAAATATTCCAACTCTTGTATTTCAAAGAAAGAAAATCAAAATGAACTTTGAAAAATTAAGAGAATATAACTGTGACAAGGTAAAACACGACGAAACACTACTGAAATAATCCAACTCTTACATTTCAACGAAAGAAATTCAAAAGAACTTTGAAAAATCGAGAGAATGTAACTGTATCATGGTAAACCACGACAAAACACTACTGAAATATTCCAACTCTTGTTTTTCAACGAAAGAAATTCAAAATGAACTTTGAAAAATCAAGAGAATGTAACTGTGACAAGGTAAACCACGACAATACACTACTGAAATAATCCAATTCTTGCATTTCAATGAAAGAAATTCAAATGAACTTTGAAAAATCAAGAGAATGAAAGTGTGACAGGGTAAACCACTACGAAACACTACTGAATTATTCCAACTCTTGCATTTCAACGAAAGAAATCCAAAATGAATGAAAAATAAAGAGAATGTAGCTCTGACAAGGTAAATCACGATCAAACACTACAGAGATAATCCAACTCTTGCATTTCAATTAAAAAAAAAATCAAAATGAACTTTGAAAAATCAAGAGAATGTAACTGTGACACGATAAGCCACAACAAAACACTACTGAAACATTCCAACTCTTGCATTTCAACGAAAGAAATTCAAAATGAACTTTGAAAAATCACGAGAATGTAACTGTGACAAGGTAAACCACGACAAAGCACTACTGAAATGTTCCAACTCATGCATTTCAATGAAAGAAATACAAAATGAACTTTGAAGAATTAAGAGAATGTAACTGTGACAATGTAAACCGCAACAAAACACTACTGAAATATTCCAACTCTTGCATTTCAACGAAAGAAATCCTAAATTAACTTTGAAAAATCAAGAAAATGTAACTGCAACAAGGTAAACTACAACAAAACACTACTGAAATATTCCAACTCTTGCATTTCAATGAAAGAAATCCGCAATGAACGTCTGAAAATCAAGAAAATGTAACTGCTACAAGGTAAACTACAACAAAACACTACTGAAATATTCCAACACTTGCATTTCAATGAAAGAAATCCGGAATGAACGTTGAAAATCAAGAGAATGTAACTGCGACAAGGTAAACCATGACAAAACACTACTGAAATATTCCAACTCTTATATTTCAATGAAAGAAATCCACAATGAACTTTTAAAATCAAGAAACTGTAACTGTGACATGGTAAACCAAGACAAAACACTACTGAAATATTCCAACTCTTGTATTTAAATGAAAGAAATTCCAAAATGAACTTTGAAAAATCAAGAGAATGTAAGTGTGACAAGGTAAACCACGACAAAACACTACTGAAATGTTCCAACTCTGGCATTTCAATGAAAGAAATTCAAAGTGAACTTTGAAAAATCAAGAGAATGTAACTGCGACAAGGTAAACTACAACAAAACACTACTGAAATATTCCAACTCTTACATATCAACGAATGAAATTCAAAATGAACTTTGAAAAATCAAGAGAATGTAACTGAAACACAATAAACCACAACAAAACATTACTGAAATATTCCAACTCTTGCATTTCAACGAAACAAATTCAAAATGAACTTTGAAAAATCGAGAGAATGTAACTGTAACACGATAAACCACAACAAAACACTACTGAAATATTCCAAGTCTTGCATTTCAACGAAATAAATTCAAAATGAACTTTGAAAAATCAAGAAAATGTAACTGTGACAAGTTAGACCACAACAAAACACTACTGAAATATTCCAACTCATGCATTTCAACGTTATAAATTCAAAATGAACATTGAAAAATTAAGAGAATTTAACTGTGACAAGGTAAACCACAACCAAACACTACAGAAATATTCCAAATCTTGCATTTCAACGAAAGAAATCCGAAATGAACTTTGAAAAATCAAGAGAATCTAACTGTGACATGGTAAACCATGACAAAACACTACTGAAATAATCCAACTCTTGTATTTCAATGAAAGAAATTCAAAATGAATTTTGAAAAATCAAGAGAATGTAACTGTGAGAAGGTAAACCACGACAAAACACTACTGAAATATTCCAACTCTCGCATTTCAAAGAAAGAAATTCGAAATTAATTTTGAAAAATCAAGAGAATGTAGCTGTGACAAGGTAAAGCACAACAAAACACTACTGAAATAATCCAACTCTTGCATTACAATGTAAAAAATTCAAATGAACTTTGAAACATCAAGAGAATGTAACTGTGACAAGGTAAACCACGACAAAACACTACTGACATATTCCAACTCTTGCAATTCAATGAAATAAATTCTAAATGAACTTTGAAAAATCAAGAGAATGTATCCGTGACAATGTAAACCATGACAAAACACTACTGAAATGTTCCAACTCTTGCATTTCAACGAAAAGAAATTCAAAATGAAATTTGAAAAATCAAGAGAATGTAACTGTGACAAGGCAAACCACGACAAAACGCTACTGAAATATTCCAGCTCTTGCATTTCAATGAAAGAAATTCAACTGAACTTTGAAAAATCAAGAGAATGTAACTGTGACAAGGTAAACCATGACAAAACACTACTGAAATATTCCAACTCTTGCATTTCAACGAATAATCCAACTCTTGCATTTCAATGAAAGAAATTCAAATGAACTTTGAAAAATCAAGAGAATGTAACTTTGACAAGGTAAACCACGACAAAACACTACTGAAATAATGCAACTCTTGAATTTCAACGAAAGAAAATCAAAATTAACTTTGAACAATTAAGAGAATGTAACTGTGAAAAGTTAGAGAACGACGAAACACTACTGAAATAATCCAACTCTTACATTTCAACGAAAGAAATTCAAAAGAACTTTGAAAAATCGAGAGAATGTAACTGTATCATGGTAAACCACGACAAAACACTACTGAAATAGTCCAACTCTTGTTTTTCAACGAAAGAAATTCAAAATGAACTTTGAAAAATTAAGAGAATGTAACTGTGACACGATAAACCACGACAATACACTACTGAAATAATCCAACTCTTGCATTTCAATGAAAGAAATTCAAATGAACTTTGAAAAATCAAGAGAATGAAAGTGTGACAGGGTAAACCACGACAAAACACTACTGAAATGTTCCAACTCAGGCATTTCAATGAAAGAAATTCAAAGTGAACTTTGAAAAATCAAGAGAATGTAACTGCGACAAGGTAAACTACAACAAAACACTACTGAAATATTCCAACTCTTGCATATCAACGAATGAAATTCAAAATGAACTTTGAAAAATCAAGAGAATGTAACTGAAACACAATAAACCACAACAAAACATTACTGAAATATTCCAACTCTTGCATTTCAACAAAACAAATTCAAAATGAACTTTGAAAAATCGAGAGAATGTAACTGTAACACGATAAACCACAACAAAACACTACTGAAATATTCCAAGTCTTGCATTTCAACGAAATAAATTCAAAATGAACTTTGAAAAATCAAGAAAATGTAACTGTGACAAGGTAAACCACAACAAAACACTACTGAAATATTCCAACTCTTGCATTTCAACGATAGAAATTCAAAATGGACTTTGAAAAATTAAGAGAATGTAACTGTGACAAGGTAAACCACAACAAAACACTACTGAAATATTCCAACTCTTGCATTTCAATGAAAGAAATCCGAAATGAACTTTGAAAAATCAAGAGAATATAACTGTGACATGGTAAACCATGACAAAACACTACTGAAATAATCCAACTCTTGTATTTCAATGAAAGAAATTAAAAATGAATTTTGAAAAATCAAGAGAATGTAACTGTGAGAAGGTAAACCACTACAAAACACTACTGAAATATTCCAACTCTCGCATTTCAACGAAAGAAATTCAAAATGAATTTTGAAAAATCAAGAGAATGTAGCTGTGACAAGGTAAAGCACAACAAAACACTACTGAAATAATCCAACTCTTGCATTAAAATTTAAAAAATTCAAATGAACTTTGAAACATCAAGAGAATGTAACTGTGACAAGGTAAACCACGACAAAACACTACTGACATATTCAAACTCTTGCATTTCAATGAAATAAATTCTAAATTAACTTTGAAAAATCAAGAGAACGTAACTGTGATAAGCTAAACCACGACAAAACACTACTGAAATATTCCAACTCTTGCATTTCAACGAAAGAAATTCAAAATGAACTTTGAAAAATTAAGAAAATGTAACTGTGACAAGGTAAATTACGACAAAACACTGCTGAAATATTCCAACTCTTGCATTTCAATGAAAGAAATTCGAAATGAACTTTGAAAAATCAAGAGAATGTAACTGTGACAATGGTAAACCACGACAAAACACTACTGAAATATTCCAACTCTTGCATTTCAACGAATAATCAACTTGCATTTCAATGAAAGAAATTCAAAATGAACTTTGAAAAATTAAGAGAATGTAACTGTGACATGGTAAACCATGACAAAACACTACTTAAATATTCCAACTCTTACATTTCAACGAATGAAATTCAAAATGAACTTTGGAAAATCAAGAGAATGTAACTGAAACACAACAAACCACAACAAAACATTACTGAAATATTCCAACTCTTGCATTTCAACGAAACAAATTCAAAATGAACTTTGAAAAATCGAGAGAATGTAACTGTAACACGATAAACCACAACAAAACACTACTGAAATATTCCAAGTCTTGCATTTAAACGAAATAAATTCAAAATGAACTTTGAAAAATCAAGAAAATGTAACTGTGAAAAGGTAAACCACAACAACACACTATTGAAATAATCCAACTCTTGCATTTCAACGTTAGAAATTAAAAATGAACATTGAAAAATAAAGAGAATGTAACTGTGACAAGGTAAACCACAACCAAACGCAACTGAAATAATCCAAATCTTGCATTTCAATGAAAGAAATTCAAAATGAACTTTGAAAAATCAAGAGAATATAACTGTGACATGGTAAACCATGACAAAACACTACTGAAATAATCCAACTCTTGTATTTCAATGAAAGAAATTAAAAATGAATTTTGAAAAATCAAGAGAATGTAGCTGTGACAAGGTAAAGCACAACAAAACACTACTGAAATAATCCAACTCTTGCATTACAATTTAATAAATTCAAATGAACTTTGAAACATCAAGAGAATTTAACTGTGACAAGGTAAACCACGACAAAACACTACTGACATATTCCAACTCATGCAATTCAATGAAATAAATTCAAAATGAAATTTGAAAAATCAAGAGAATGTATCTGTGACAAGGTAAACCATGACAAAACACTACTGAAATATTCCAACTCTTGCATTTCAACGAAAGAAATTCAAAATGAACTTTTAAAAATTAAGAGAATGTAACTGTGACAAGGTAAATCATGACAAAACACTACTGAACTATTCCAACTCGTGCATTTCAACAAAAGAAATCGAAAAAGAAATTTGAAAAAATCAAGAGAATGTAACTGTGAAATGGTAAACCACGACAAAACACTACTGAAATAATCCAACTCTTGCATTTCAATGAAAGAAATTCAAAATGAACTTTGAAAAATTAAGAGAATGTAACTGTGACATGGTAAACCATGACAAAACACTACTGAAATATTCCAACTCTTGCATTTCAACTAAATAAAATCAAAATGAACTTTGAAAAATTAAGAGAATATAACTGTGACAAGGTAAACCACGACTAAACACTACTGAAATAATCCAACTCTTACATTTCAACGAAAGAAATTCAAAAGAACTTTGAAAAATCTAGAGAATGTAACTGTATCATGGTAAACCACGACAAAACACTACTGAAATATTCCAACTCTTGTTTTTCAACGAAAGAAATTCAAAATGAACTTCGAAAAATTAAGAGAATGTAGCCGTGACATGGTAAACAACGACAATACACTACTGAAATAATCCAACTCTTGCATTTCAATGAGAGAAATTCAAATGAACTTTGAAAAATCAAGAGATTTAAAGTGTGAAAGGGTAAACCACGACAAAACACTACTCAATTATTCAAACTCTTTAAGTTAAACTAAAAAAATCCACTCTGAACTTTGAAATATCAAGAGAATGCAGAGCTGTTAATTTAAATATTGTACATAAAATACATAGATAATCCAACACTTTCAATTCAATGAAAAAAAAATCAAAATGAAAATACAAATATAAATAAAATGTAACAGTAACACGATAAACAACGACAAAGTACCACTGAAATATTCCAAATCTTGCATTTCAACAAAAGAAATTCAAAATGAACTTTGAAAAATCACGAGAATGTAACTGTGACAAAGTAAACCACGACAAAACACTACTGAAATGTTCCAACTCATGCATTTCAATGAAAGAAATTCAAAATGAACTTTGAAAAATCAAGAGAATGTAACTGTGACAAGGTAAACCACAACAAAACACTACTGAAATATTCCAACTCTTGCATTTCAACGAATGAAATTCAATATGAACTTTGAAAAATCAAGAAAATGTAACTGCAACAAGGTAAACTACAACAAAACACTACTGAAATATTCCAACTCTTGCATTTCAATGAAATAAATCCGCAATGAACGTTGAAAAATCAAGAAAATGTAACTGCGACTAGGTAAACTACAACAAAACACTACTGAAATATTCCAACTCTTGCATTTCAATGAAAGAAATCCGGAATGAACGTTGAAAATCAAGAGAATGTAACTGCGACAAGGTAAACCATGAAAAAACACTACCGAAATAATCCAACTCTTACATTTCAATGAAAGAAAACCACAATGAACTTTGAAAATCAAGTGAATGTAACTGTGACAAGGTAAACCACGACAAAACACTACTGAAATATTCCAACTCTTGCATTTCAATGAAAGAAATTCAAAATGAACTTTGAAAAATCACGAGAATGTAACTGTGACAAGGTAAACCACGACAAAACACTACTGAAATGTTCCAACTCAGGCATTTCAATGAAAGAAATTCAAAGTGAACTTTGAAAAATCAAGAGAATGTAACTGCGACAAGGTAAACTACAACAAAACACTACTGAAATATTCCAACTCTTGCATATCAACGAATGAAATTCAAAATGAACTTTGAAAAATCAAGAGAATGTAACTGAAACACAATAAACCACAACAAAACATTACTGAAATATTCCAACTCTTGCATTTCAACGAAACAAATTCAAAATGAACTTTGAAAAATCGAGAGAATGTAACTGTAACACGATAAACCACAACAAAACACTACTGAAATATTCCACGTCTTGCATTTCAACGAAATAAATTCAAAATGAACTTTGAAAAATCAAGAAAATGTAACTGTGACAAGGTAAACCACAACAAAACACTACTGAAATATTCCAACTCTTGCATTTCAACGATGGAAATTCAAAATGAACTTTGAAGAATTAAGAGAATGTAACTGTGACAAGGTAAACCACGACAAAACACTACTGAAATATTCCAACTCTTGCATTGCAATGATAGAAAAAACTCTTGCATTTCAATGAAAAAAATTCAAATGAACTTTGAAAAATCAAGAGAATGTAACTGTGACACGATAAGCCACAACAAAACACTACTGAAATATTCCAAATCTTGCATTTCAATGAAAGAAATTCGAAATGAACTTTGAAAAATCAATAGAATATAAATATAAACCACGACAAAACACTACTGAAATATTCCAACTCTTGCATTTCAATGAAAGAAATTCGAAATGAACTTTGAAAAATCAATAGAATGTATCTGTGACAATGTAAACCATGTCAAAACACTATTTAAATATTCCAACCCTTGCATTTCAATGAAAGAAATCGACACTGAACTTTGAAAAATCAAGAGAATGTAACTGTGACAAGGTAAACCACGACAAAACACTACTGAAATAATCCAACTCTTGCATTTCAATGAAAGTAATTCAAATGAACCTTTAAAAATCAATAGAATGAAAGTGTGACCGGGTAAACCACGACAAAACACTACTGAATTATTCCAACTCTTGCATTTCAACGAAAGAAATCCAAAATGAGCTTTGAAAAATCAAGAGAATGTAGCTGTGACAAGGTAAACCACGATAAAACACTACTGAAATAATTCAACTCTTGCATTTCACGAAAGAAATCCAAAATGAACTTTGAAAAATCAAGAGAATGTAACTGTGACAAGGTAAACGACGACAAAACACTACTGAAATATTCCAACTCTTGCATTTCAATGAAATACATTCAAAATAAACTTTGAAAAATCAAGAGATTGTAACTGTGACAAGGTAAACCACGCCAAAACACTACTGAAATATTCCAACTCTTGAATTTAAATGAAAGAAATTCAAAATTGAACTTTGAAAAATCAAGAGAATGTAGCTGTGACAAGGTAAACCACAACAAAACACTACTGACAAATTCTAACTCTTGCATCTCAAGGAATGAAATTCAATATGAACTTTGAAAAATCAAGAAAATGTAACTGCGACAAGGTAAACTACAACAAAACACTACTGAAATATTCCAACTCTTGCATTTCAATGAAAGAAATCCACAATTAAATTTGAAAATCAAGAGAATGTAACTGCCACAAGGTAAACAATGACAAAAGACTACTGAAATAATCCATCTCTTGCATTTCAATGAAAGAAATCCATAATGAACTTTGAAAATCAAGAGAATGTAATTGTGACAAGGTAAACCACGACAAAACACTACTGAAATAACCCAACTCTTGCATTTCAATGAAAGAAATTCAAAATGAACTTTGAAAAATCAAGAAAATGTAACTGTGACAAGGTAAACCACAACAAAACACTACTGAAATATTCCAACTCTTGCATTTCAAAGATAGAAATTCAAAATGAACTTTGAAAAATTAAGAGAATGTAACTGTGACAAGGTAAATCATGACAAAACACTACTGAAATATTCTAACTCGTTCATTTCAACAAAAGAAATCGAAAATGAACTTTGAAAAAATCAAGAGAATGTAACTGTGAAATGGTAAACCACGACAAAACACTACTGAAATAATGCAACTCTTGCATTTCAACGAAAGAAATTCAAAATGAACTTTGAAAAATTAAGAGAATGTAACTGTGACATGGTAAACCATGACAAAACACTACTGAAATAATGCAACTCTTACATTTCAACGAAAGAAATTCAAAATGAACTTTGAAAAATTAAGAGAATGTAACTGTGACAAGGTAAACCACGACGAAACACTACTGAAATAATCCAACTCTTACATTTCAACGAAATAAATTCAAAAGAACTTTGAAAAATCGAGAGAATGTAACTGTATCATGGTAAACCACGACAAAACACTACTGAAATATTCCAACTCTTGTTTTTCAACGAAAGAAATTAAAAATGAACTTTGAAAAATTAAGAGAATGTAACTGTGACACGATAAACCACGACAATAGACTACTGAAATAATCCAACTCTTGTATTTCAATGAAAGAAATTCAAATGAACTTTGAAAAATCAAGAGAATGAAAGTGTGACAGGGTAAACCACGACGAAACACTACTGAATTATTCCAACTCTTGCATTTCAACGAAAGAAATCCAAAATGAACTTTTAAAAATCAAGAGAATGTAGCTGTGACAAGGTAAACCACGATAAAACACTACTGAAATAATCCAACTCTTGCATTTCAATGAAAAAAAAAATCAAAATGAACTTTGAAAAATCAAGAGAATGTAACTGTGACATGATAAACCACAACAAAACACTACTGAAATATTCCAACTTTTTCATTTCAACGAAAGAAATTCAAAATGAACTTTGAAAAATCACGAGAATGTAACTGTGACAAGGTAAACCACGACAAAGCACTACTGAAATGTTCCAACTCATGCATTTCAACGAATGAAATTCAAATGAACTTTGAAAAATCAAGAAAATGTAACTGCGACAAGGTAAACTACAACAAAACACTACTGAAATATTCCAACTCTTGCATTTCAATGAAAGAAATTCGCAATGAACGTTGAAAATCAGGAGAATATAAATGCAACAAGGTAAACCCTGACAAAACAATACCGAAATATTCCTACTCTTGCATTTCAATGAAAGAAATCCACAATGAACATTGAAAATCAGGAAAATGTAACTGTGACACGGTAAACCATAACAAAACAATACTAAAATGATCCAACGCATGCATTTCAATGAAAGAAATCCAAAATGAACTTTGAAAAATAAAGAAAATGTAACTGTGACAAGGTAAACCACGATAAAACACTACTGAAATATCCCAACTCTTGCATTTCAACGAAAGAAACCGAAAATGAACTTTGAAAAATCAAGAGAATGTAACTGTGAAATGGTAAACCACGACAAACCTCTACTGAAATATTCCAACTGTCCTAGTCGATTACGTCATTCTATGCCCATATATGGACCCCTGTCATGACCTCCTGATAGGGTTCTACCGATTATGTAATCAATTTGTCAGAAATCCAACTGTCCTAGTCGATTACGTCATTCTATGCCCATATATGGACCCCCGTCATGACCTTCTGATAGGTTTCTACCGATTATGTAATCAATTTCTCAGAAATCCATTTGTCCTAGTCGATTACGTAATTCTATGTCCATATATGGTGTCCCGTCACGTGCTCATGAGGTTAGGTTAGGTTACGCAATCAATTTCTCGGAAATCCATTTTCCCTCTCTTCCCCACCTTCCGCTTAGAAACAACAAATTAATTCCCCTTTCTTGAATCAATAATTCCCCTTAGAAACAACAAATGAATTCCCCCTTCGTGAATCAATAATTCCCCTTAGAAACAACAAATTAATTCCCCTTTCTTGAATCAATAATTCCACTTAGAAACAACAAATTAACTCCCTTTCGTGACAATCAATCAACCTTGACATCACCTGTCAGACATTAAACTTCGCCCGGAGACAATTCTCCATTTCTCGGATACGTGTTCTCCCTGGGGATTCCATGCCCATATATGGTGTACTCGTGGGACTGACAGCACAGGTGTTCTCCCTGGGGATTCCATGCCCATATTTAGTGTTCGTACGGGACTGACAGCACAGGTGTTCTCCCTAGGGACTCTATGCCCATATATGGTGTTCGTACCGGGCTGGTACCCCCCTTTCTACTAAAGGTCATTAGATATTAGGGGCGTTTTTTCACTCATCAATGTTCTAAGATCTTACATCTTTTGTCAGAAAACGCTTAAAAGTGAAATCTTTGAATAAAGATCTTACATCTTTGGTCGTTTTTGTGCAAACGTCTTTCATCATTCTGCTCTAATCAGTGGTCTGAGAACAATGATGAGTGGATCATCAAAGTTCTCTCATCATTGTTTTATATGGCAGAACAATGGCGGTTTTCAGACTTTTTGGTAACGTTAGTGAGCTGTAAGATCTTAGAACAAAGATGAGTTAAAAAACGATAATCTTTGCAGAAAGATGTAAGATCTTAGTGCTAAAAAACGGGCCTATTGTCATTCTGGCTCAGACAGCCCTGTACCAACATTCTATGACCACTGGCTCAACGCGATACACCCTAAAAAAAGAAAAAAAGAGGGAGACACATCAGTGTTGCCCAGGCAAAAATTTGATTTTCCATGTTGTCCAGGTGGGGAATCCAAGTCTCAAGTTTAGGGTTTTTGACACTGGTGATTTCAGTGCCGTGCTCTTTATTCTGATTTGACACCCTTTATCGAGGGTTTAATTTTCTTATGTGAAATTCTCAAAATTTGTTCCAACGATTAAAAATTACTGTTCTGTTAAGTTGGAACAACAATTATTATTTCTGTATGACTCTTCATTAGGAAA
The DNA here is from genome assembly GCF_049724085.1 of Artemia sp. Qi Xiang Cuo. NCBI lineage: Eukaryota > Metazoa > Arthropoda > Branchiopoda > Anostraca > Artemiidae > Artemia > Artemia sp. Qi Xiang Cuo. The sequence continues at coordinate 28,783,785 of NC_142812.1, read as the reverse complement.
TGTTTCTCATTAAAAATGGGTAGGTAAGATTTCGCTTACTATGGGCCGGGGTTAGCTCTCTATTAGGTTATAGCCACTGCTGCAACCATGATATTTACCAGTTTTAAAGCTCATTAAATTTAAATATGGTCGTCCTTGAAGTAGTTGGGGAGAATACTAGGCTTGAGACCTCGTCCAAATTGCAAAAAAAAGAAAAATCATGGAATAACATTCAATTTTTGGTTATATAATGACTAAAAAGGGATGAGATAAAAAGGCAACTGGTGATCTCAAATATTTGTGATTGAGCCAGTTCATGTTGCCTCTCCTTTTCTGGCTCAGGCTTTTCATACTGAGTTTACTTTAGCATTTGGAATAGGGGGCACATAAATGATCCTCACTTTTGTTGGATAAAGAAAGGATACCTGGACATAGTGATAAAAAGAGCTTTTAAACAGGAAATATAACATTTTCCTTGCATTTCTTTGACAGGAACAACTACGATACTCCCCCGATCTTCTGTAAATTACTGGAAAGCCTTGACTAAGCTTTTAAAATGAAAAATTGGGTGATTTAAGGTGGTGAACAAGTCTTGTATTATGTATCTTTGATTAAGAAGTGAGTTCGGTAACTAGGAGGCTTTTAATCAGATCTGAGATTACCACTTACACCTAGTAAGGTTACTAAGTGTAAAGAACCATTTTGTTGTATGTTAGGAAAGCACAATTACTAGCGTTTTAGTTTGAAATGCTTAAACAACTTAATTTAGAGAGTAATTTTGATATTTTCAGAAATAACGAAAGTAGTCCACTTTATTTAGAAAAATTTTTTGATTATAAAATATTTTGCTTTAGCGTGTCAGCCTTTCTTCATCGTAGACACTGTAGTAGCCTTTACACAATTAAGCAAGCAATAAGTGTAGCTTCCCTATGTCTTCTTTTCAGGCCATATCATATGGCCTGGAGTACAGAAAGGAGTTTTTTGATGAGAAATTGGTTGGGATGACACGACCCCCACAACCCCTGGGGCAAGAGCCTTAAAAAATGCAAGTTGCCCATTTTTTTTAAATAGATCTTTCATAAAAGGTTTCTTTGATTTTGGGTGTGCAATTAGCTAGAAATTCTTAGGAACCGTCCTCTGGGTAAATAAGATCGAAAGTTTTGTCCAGGGGGAGGGGGTATGCAGCATGGAAATGGACCAAAAACTCCTTGTTCTTGATTATTTTGATTTCAGGATATCTCTTACGGATCACTCTGGAAACGACAAGCGTACCAGAGCAAATTAAAAGACGCTATATGCCCTAATTTTTCAAATCATTGATAAGCGCTTGGGAACGGCTTAAGGGATCGAGCTGAAACTTTAAGTGGTGATTGGGGAGGGAGGGCGTCGATTGGAATTTAAATTTTGACTTGGGAGAGGGGGCGGAGGTCAATTGAAAGACTAACTTTGAGTTCCAATGCTTTAATACTTTACTGCAAAGACAATTAAAATGTGATAAAAAGTTAATTTCTCAATGCCTCAATAATGAAATAGCTTGTTGACTGACATTTGCGTTAAGCAGTAAAATTGTCAGTTCAAATGGTTTTAGAGGCAATCGATTAACAAAAATACTTGCAATTGCCCATCAACTACACTTGTTTAATTAGTTAATGATTAAAGTAAAGCACTACATATTTTGAGTGTAAAAAAAGGGGGGCTGATGATGGGGTTGCCTCCAACATACACGGAAAAATACTGTTTGATTTAGGCTTCAATGCAGCTCTTTACGTTCAATTAAAAAGAATTGTTTTATTTGTCACGGTTCTTAAACAGTGAGCAAAAAAAGCGGATGCTGCCAAAATTTTAGGAACTTGCATGGGTTTTGACATCATCCATTTATAATTGAAGTTTTTTACATTGATTAAAACTCTAATTTGTTTTGTATCTCAAATCTGAATTTTCTTTTTCCTTGTGAATTGACTCATATTTTTAGATAAAGTATTAGCCAAGTAATACAGAATTACATAAGAAGTTTGAAATATAAGTTAATTTTTCGATTTAATTATCATCATTAATTATTTTTGTTGTTAGGTCATATACATGAAGTAATATTTAGCAATAAAGAAGAGAGTAATTGTACTGGTTAATTGCAGAATGTGTAGTCGAGGATTAGAGAGACAGAGGATCACAATGGGAGAAAGAAAAAGATAAAGAAGAGTGAAAGCGATGAGGAGCTTTGGAGGGTAAGTGTCACCGTCCCTCTCCACCAGCCCCCCCCCCAAATAAAAAATCTCTCTGGGGGCTGGATCTCTGCTTCAATAGCTTTAATGGTTCAACATGATTTATCGCATGATAAAATCGGGTTAAACTCAATTTGACGTGCCTCAGCTCGTCAAAAAAATGTAATAATAATAATGCATAAATATAACTTTGCACCGATTCTTCCGGAAAGACATTAATACATACGGAATCCCGGTATTTTACATGTGAAAGAAATTGGTTTACCTATAACGATCTTTTTTTGTAAAAAAAAAAAAAATGGAGATCTAATAAAGAAGAGCTTTACAAGGAATTAAATAAAAAAAAACAAGTTTTTTTAATTGAAAGTGAGGAGCAACATTAAAACTTAAAATGAACAGAAATTATTACATGTGTGAGGAGAGTTGTCCCCTCCTCAACACCTCGCTCTTCACCTTTAAGTTTTTTAGTCCTTTTAAGAAAGCATCTTATTGTTATAATTAAACGACCCCTGTGTTTCAGGAGTCTTTTTTGAAGAATTGGGACAAAATTTGAACTTTTGCGTAAAGAGGGAGGTGTTGAGGAGGAGGCAACCTCCCTAATATACGTAATAATTTCTGTTCGGTTTAAGTTTTATTGTTGCTCCTTATTTTCAGTGGAAAAAAAAATTGTTTTTATTTAATTTCTGATTGTTTTTTTTAATAATGCCAGGAAATCTGGCTCCCTTTCCATGGAAGAATCCCCCTTCCACACGGAAATATTCCCTAAACAATTCGATCTGGTGAAAATTTACTCCGGACAATTAACCTTAACATCTCCACGCGTAAAATTGAGTCGGAAAAGAAAAAGCATGACAAATAAAAAGAATTTCGTACAGTAATTCTGGCAAATCCCCCAGTGTAAAATTTCCCCTGAAAAGTTCACCTCCTGTAAAAATCACCCCCCTCCCCGAAGAAAGTTTCCATCTTGGAACCCTTCTCCCAACCGGAAAATGTATGCATACTTCCCAATAACAAATTCTGTACGTAAACAATGGGTAAATCTTATAACTTAAAGACCTTACCCGTGGGGGGTTATGATATCTACAAAGGATAGTTATTGAGCCTTTCAACTATGCTGAAAAAAATGGCTGTCTCAAAATTTTGATCGATCGATTTTGGGAAAAAAGGGGTGTTGGAAGGATCCTAATTGCCCTCCTATATTTTCATTCACTTAAAAAGCGCACTAGAACCTTTAATATTTGCCGATAGGAGCTTAAAACCTCTACAGTAGGGTTTCTGATACGCTGAATCTGATTGTGTGATTTTCATTAGGATTGTTTGATTTTAAGAGGTACCCCCTCTCCCTTTTCGAAAATCAAGCAAATTTTCTCAGGCTCATAGGCTTTGATGGGTAATACTAAACTCAATGAAATTTATATATTGGAATCAACAGAATAACCCAATTCTTTTGATATCTATTGGTATCAAAATTGATTGCTTTAAGAATTTGACTGTCGAATAACATTCCATTGAAAAATTTGACTACTGCAATAATCTTTGAATTAGAAGTCCAACGCTCAATCCACTGTGCTGCAAAGACGTCTAAACAGTAATAAAGAAAACAGAATCACAAAAAAAAAACAGATATGAATGTCACGTCATACCAGATCCGTTATTACCAACCAGACCTTCCTGTCATGTACTTCACAAACTCCTTTATCGACGCAGTTTGCCCAGCACACTGTTCGCTGGTACGGTCACCTCCTTAGTTATGACGCCCCCGCACTGGTTGTGTTTGACTTTGACCCTACCCTACACGGATGGAAAATGTCCCAGAGAATGCCCCCCCCTAGATAGAAAGGCAAAGCCGATGAGATCCTTACCAAAGCCCACATTCCTGGCTAAGAAGCTGCAAGCCTGGCAAGTGACAGGTCAACCTAGAGGCGTCTGGTTTCATCGTTCTCTACGCCGTCCTGGCAAGATCCATAAGTTAAGTAAGTCATGCTATTCATATAAAAATGCTTTACCAACATTAGGATTTTAATTGAATTTTCCCAAAGTCGTGACCTATCTAAAATGTTTTGTCACACCGGAAAATAAACATTGACGAAGTAACAATTGTCCTAAAAAAATTTCGCCAAAACATTTTAATCTGTGAATTCCCTTGCATAAAAATTCCCTGCATATAAATTTGACTAAACATGGTCGGGACGTTTAAGAATACGAGTGAAGTGACTGCTATTCACTCTCCCTCGTAAATCCCGGAATCAATTGTCAACCTCCAAGTTTAGAGTTCTCTAATTTAAGGGTCTCTAGTTTCAATCAGCTGACGATTTGTGAAAAATATTTTGAGTTCTGGAAGAGGAAGAAAATTTTTTCCAAAGTGATGACCTATCTATATCATTTTTTTCACACAAGGAAATAGTATTTAGGCCGATTATCTGAAACAAATGTAGTGCTGTTTTCGAGAAGAATATACATATGTATACACATAATATATATGTAAATAAATATAGTTATTTCTTGTTTAATGAGATAGATATATTTAGACTCTACGAGTGGAATGGCAGATTTACTCATAGCAAGTTTTTTTTTTGAAAGCTGCTTGAGCTTTGCTCTTATGCTTGATTCCTTCTGGTTTGGCCCATAAACTTCAAAATAGCTATTTTTACAAACAAGTTGTAGGCAAAATTTGCTTCTTTTATTTTTGGATTCCAATTATGTAATGTGTTGCAGGGTCTACATTAGTTGTTTCCAACCCTCCCTCAAGGGGTATATGTGGCCCTACAATGTTAAAGCATTAGGTAGAGGTTTTGATTGCATTAAAGTGTGTACATAAACCATATTAATTTATTCTTTATTTATTCAGTGTTGTTCCTACGCTGCTTGCCTTATTGCAATATTATTTGAAAAAAATTACGTTTTCTAAAGAGTTAAAGAGGCTGAGTTACAAGGTCGAACCTTAAAACGTACAGGGATTAGGAGGTACAGTTGGGGGGCTGCCGCCCCCCAACCCCCCCTTTCGCAGCCTTTAAATAAAAAAAAAGTTTTTAAAACTGAAAGTAAGGAGCGACATTAAATCTTAAAACGAACAGAAATTATTCCGTATATGAAAGGGGCTGTGCCCTCCTCAACGCCTCGCTCTTTACGCTAAAGTTTTTATTGTTTAAAAAAAGAGTTGTGAGAAAGTCAAACTTTAGCGTAAAGAGCGAGGCGTTGAGGAGGGCACAGCCCCTTTCATATACGAAATAATTTCTGTTCGTTTTAAGATTTAATGTCGCTCCTTACTTTCAGTTTAAAAAACTTTTTTTTATATTTAAAGGCTGCGAAAGCGGGGGTTTGGAGGGCGGCAGCCCCCCAACTCTGCCTCCTAATCCCTGTACGTTTTAAGTTTAGACCTTGTAACTCAGCCTCTTTAACTCTTTAGAAAACGTAGTTTTTTTCAAATAATTTCTGCACGTTTTTGTACAGTTTATTACTTATTATTGCTTGACTAACTGTTAGATGATTGTGTATTATTCTTTTCTTTCTCGACAGGGTGTTTTAAGGGTCGACCTTGTAACTCATTTTTTTTAACTCTTTAGAAAACATAATTTTTTTCAAATAATTTAAAAAAGAAACTGAATTTTTTTTTTAAATTTAAATTCAGTATATAAAAATTTGATCTATCGTTGAATCGAACTCGGGTTTTCCGCCTGACACCCAGAACTCTCACCGCTACACTAAAGAGACATAATTCAAATTGTTTTTTAGTGAGGTGATGAATCTTTTTGCCGCAAGCAAAACTTGATATGTGGTTTTTGGAAAACAGGGACGGAGTAATCAGATTGAGCTGAAATTTCGAAGATAAGCTCCCAGGCCCCAGAAAAGCTTATCCTTTAAATTTCGCCCGATCAGACAACGTTAAAGGGGGTTGTGGTGGGAAAAATTAACATGGGCTAATATAGGAAAACAAGGTTTTTCGTAAATGTAAATTCGGGGGATAATTTTTTCGGTCTGAAAATATCAAAAGGCCCTAACAGGTCGAATTCTGCTTCGAATGAGTCCTCATTCAACCGGATCCGGTGCCAACTGTGGCCTGTAGGCGTGGCTAAGAAAAAAAAAAGAGATGATGAATTTTAAGTGGCTATATTTGGTTTTTTGAAAACAGGGAAGGAGTGATTGGATTGAGCTGAAATTTCGAGGATAAGCTCCCGGGCCCTAGGAAAGCTTAATCGGCCCAATCGGACAACGTTAAAGGGGGGCTGTGGTGGACGGGTCCAAACTTCCGGCTCAGTTTACCCCATGAAGATAAAGTCGGAGGAGGATGAAATTTTGCAAGTTTCTTAGTTTGAACTTGGGCTACAAAATGCGATCGATGTCTCTCTGCGACCTCTAGGACCTGAAATCACTTAACATTGTGGTGGGTCGCCTCTTTATAGAGGCACAAGTGTGCCTCCTTGACTGACTGTGGTGAAGAGCGAACTTTCTGACGTGGCTTTTTTGGATATTGGATGCACAGACAGAATCCAGTTTCTACATGAATAAAATTAAAAAGAACAAGTTTTTTTCAACTGAACGCAAGGAGCAACATTAAAACTCAAAACGAGCATAAATCGTTATGTATATGAGGCGGGCTTGTTCCCTCCTCAAAAACTTGACTTTTTTATCTAATCATTTAAGAATGACTCCTGAAACACAAGGGTTGGTTAATTAAAATAACAAGCTGTTTTAAAAGTTATAAAAAATACTTTTGCGTAAAAAGTGTGGTAGTGAGGAGGGGGCAACCCCTCTCATATGCGTAATAATTTCTGTTCGTTTAAAGTTTTCATGTTGCTGCTTACTTTTAGTTGAAAAAACTTGTTTTTTTATTTTAATTGTCATCTTTTTTTAAATAATGTCAAGAAATAAGACCCCCTCGATGGAAATTTCCCTTGCCCCATGAAAAATTCCTCCGTGGAAAGATCCTCCCATTTAATCCTCCACCAGACCCCCCCTCCCGAAACATGTCTTTAAGTTCAAATGGACAGAGTTCATAGTCTGAAGCCCTTCCCCAGGGACTGTGGGGGGGGGGGTGAAATAATGCTCAAAGAAATAATTGTTAGATCTTTTGACTGTTCTGAACAAAACTGCTATCTCCAAATTTTGATCGGGCAACTTTGGGGGAAAAGGGAGGTGGGAGGGCAGTAAGCCCTCCAATATCAGTAGTAAGGCAATGCACAGTCCGACGAGTGATTGCGTAATATGCCTTACCACGGGCATGCATCTATACAGCCGACGAGTGATTGCGTAATATGACTTACCAGGGTCAGTCACCTATTACTACGAACGGTACATGCCTTACCAGACGGGTTTCTAAGGTAACACCCATTTTTTTGGGGGTCAATCAGAGAGAGAGCGGTGTTTACTCCATATACAGTAACTTGATTATTAGTTTTTTTTTTAAACTTGGCAACGTATAATGTACTCAAGCATGTCTATGATTTCTATGCAGAGTGTAACTTAATTCATTTTTTAGGTAGTCTTGTGCACTTTTAGTGTTAATTTTTCAAAGAGAGTGAGTATTTGACATTTTTGAAAAAAAGGGATAAGGAATTCGCAAATTGGACTCTATGAACGATCTTAATTAATGTTTTGAATAATAGGAGTGTGAATGATTCTAATTAGTTATTGGATTGTATGACGGTGGAGAAAAAAAGATTAAACTAATTAACAGTTAAGGTAACCCCGAAGGGGTTGTTAACTCAGGTAATTTGTTACTTGACCTAGCTTTACCTCTCCGATGTGTTCTGTATAATACACAAGTAACGTTTGAAAAGTATTGTCAATTTAAAATAGGATCTACCGTGCCCTTCGTCCCCCCATTTCTGCGGGGCTGGGGAGGGTCAGAGAGGGGGAGGGGGAGTCAATTTTGGAGGTAACACATTCTAAATGAGAAATCGTAAAATACCCGAGACAATGAACAAGTCCCAATATGGCAAGTATTTAGTTAATATAAGGGTTGGAAGAGAAATTAGGTTTTGAGGGGGGTGTAAAAATGGTAATTATTTAATATCCCGGTAAACATACGACTAGAAGTGCTTCAGGAGAAATAGACTATTGCTTCTTTCTGAACTAATCAATATTCCTTGACAAATATTTTTTTTATTTTTACTGTATTGCTATTATTCAAAACATTGCATTATCTATGCCACATCAAACTAGCTAATAATTATCGTGGCTTTTTAGGTGTTAAATTTTTTTTTCAGTGTAATTAATAACATAAAAAATGATGAAATTTAGATTTGGCTAAGCTCTATTTTGACTACTTTATATGAAGTGAGGGGGGTGGGGCAAGTATTCAGTTAAAATAAAGCTAGGAAGAGGGAAATTAAGTTTTGAGGGAGGTTTAAAAATTCTAATTATTTATTACACAGTTAAACTTTTGAATTTAAATGATTCAGGAGAAATAGACTATTGCTTCTTTCTGAACTGTCTGGGGTGTGGGTGGGGGCAAGTATTTAGTGAAAATAATGCTAAAAAGGGGGAAATTAAGTTTTGAGGGGGTGTAAAAATGGTACTCATTTAATATCCCGGTAAACATACGACTAGAAATGCTTGAGGAGAAATAGACTATTGCTTCTTTCTGAACTAATCAATATTCCTTGACAAATATTTTTTTTTATTTTTACTGTATTGCTATTATTCAAAACATTGTATTGTCTATGCCACATCAAACTAGCAAATATTTATCGTGTCTTTTTAGTTTTTAAATTTTTTTTAATTTTAATTAAAAAAATAAAAAAATGATGAAATTTAGATTTGGCTAAGATCTATTTTGACTACTTTATATGAAGTGAAGGGGGTGGGGGCAAGTATTCAGTTAAAATAAAGCTAGGAAGAGGGAAATTAAGTTTTGAGGGAGGTGTAAAAATGCTACTTATTTAATACCCCGGTAAACATTTGACTTGAAATGCTTCAGGAGAAATAGACTATTGCTTCTTTCTGAACTGTCTGGTGAGTGGGTGGGGGCAAGTATTTAGTGAAAATAATGCTAAAAAGGGGGAAATTAAGTTCTGAGCGGGGTGTAAAAATGGTACTTATTGAATATCCCCGTAAACATACGACTAGAAATGCTTGAGGAGAAATAGACTATTGCTTCGTTCTGAACTAATTGCAATTTCTTGACACATATTCTTTTATTTTTACTTTATTGCTATTTGTCTTCACGATTACATGAATATACAATGTATTTTCACGACTACAAGCCTGAGGCATGAATATACAGTCTGGTTTGACGATTACATTGCAAAAAGCGAGCAATCCTTTTACATTATATACCTATAGAGTGAACAAACACGTTTTGAGAGTATAATTGAGATTATATGACGCAGTCAGATGGGTTTTTGAAGCACTTTCATCATAACATGTTTTTTTTTTGTTTTTTTTGGCAATTGACATTTTTTTCTGATAACAAGTAGCAATTATTGCGATCGTAGCTCTATGTTGGCTAGTTTTATATACTTCAGCTTGTATATTCATTTGTGTTCAATAAAAATCTTGAAGCTGGAAAATGAAAAAATAAGTATTTAAACAAAATGTACGATGCTGCTAATTAAAGAATAGTAGGCTACACTCAGAATTGTTTGATTGACATATGCTGTTAAATCACTTTACGTAAAAACCTAACTATATTTGCAAAAAGGGATAAGGGATTTTCAAATTGGACTGTACAAACGATCTTATTTGAATAATAGTGAAAAAACAGAGCTAGGTGAGGTTGGACTTGCACGGGGGTTGAGTTGCATGAGGGTTCAGTTAAAGAGGGCTCACTTGCATAAGGGTTCAGATGCATGGGGGTTCAGTTGCTTGTGGTTCTGTTACACGGGGATTCAGTTACAATGGAACCCACACAAAAACAATGGGGCACACACTAAAGCCAAATTAGGCCAGCGGCATATGAGAAATCTTAAAATACCCGAGACAATGAACAAGTCCCGATATGGCAAGTATTTAGTTAATATAATGCTTGGAAGAGAAATTAAGTTTTTTTTTGGGGGGGGGGTGTGTGTAAAAATGGTACTTATTTAATATCCCGGTAAACATACGACTAGAAATGCTTCAGGAGAAATAGACTATTGCTTCTTTCTGAACTAATCAATATTCCTTGACAAATATTTTTTTATTTTTACTGTATTGCTATTATTCAAAACATTGCATTGTCTATCCCACATCAAACTAGCGAATAATTATCGTGGCTTTTTAGGTGTTCAATTTTTTTTTCAGTGTAATTAATAACATAAAAAATGATGAAATTTAGATTTGGCTAAGCTCTATTTTGACTACTTTATATGAAGTGAGGGGGGTGGGGGCAAGTATTCAGTTAAAATAAAGCGAGGAAGGGGAAATTAAGTTTTGAGGGAGGTGTAAAAATGCTACTTATTTAATACCACGTTGAACATTTGACTTGACATACTTCCGGAGAAATATACTATTGGTTCTTTCTGAACTGTCTGGGGAGTGGGTGGGGGCAAGTATTTAGTGAAAATAATGATAAAAAGGGGGAAAATAGAAGCTGTTTCCAAAAGATTTAGGATTCATTAACATTTTTCAACTTTATTAATTTTTTTTCGTTTTTTACATATCTTAAAATGTCAAAATATGCTTATGGTTCTCACAATTGTTCTCTATGATTGGTCAGAGACACGATTTGGCTTTCCCACTGGAGGTTTTATGCCTCATCTCCACAATGAATTCAGATGGTTTTAGGACTCATCTCACTACCCATAACTCCATTCAACCTTGACCGAAGGTATAAGAGTTTGATGAAGTATTTCTCTACTTAACAACTACATTAATAGCCTCCAAGATGATAGGACTGTATGACACAGAATTTATCGGATTGAAAAAATCATCTTGTGGTGTTATATTTGAATGTGCTTTTTTATTATTGTCTATGGACCTCATATCCCAGTAAACATACGACTAGAAATGCTTCAGGAGAAATAGACTATTGCTTCTTTCTGAGCTAATCAATATTCCTTGACAAATATTTTTTTATTTTTACTGTATTGCTATTATTCAAAACATTGCATTGTCTATGCCACATCAAACTAGCGAATAATTATCGTGGCTTTTTAGGTGTTCAATTTTTTTTTTCAGTTTAATTAATAAAATAAAATATTATAATATTTAGATTTGGCTATGCTCTATTTTGACTACTTTATATGCAGTGAGGTGGGCGGGGGCAAGTATTCAGTTAAAATAAAGCTAGGAAGGGGGAAATTAAGTTTTGAGGGAGGTGTAAAAATGTTACTTATTTAATACCCCGGTAAACATTTGACTTGAAATGCTTCAGGAGAAATAGACTATTGCTTCTTTCTGAACTGTCTGGGGAGTGGGTTGGGGCAAGTATTTAGTGAAAATAATGCTAAAAAGGGGGAAAATAGAAGCTGTTTCCAAAAGATTTAGGATTCATTAACATTTTTCAACTTTATTTATTTTTTTCTTTTTTTACATATCTTAAAATGTCAAAATATGCTTATGGTTCTAACAATTGTGCTCTATGATTGGTCAGAGACACGATGTGGCTTTCCCACTGGAGGTTTTATGACTCCTCCCCACAATGAATTCAGATGGTTTTAGGACTCATCTCACTACCCATAACTCCATTCAACCTTGAGCGAAGGTATAAAAGTTTGATGAAGTATTACATTAATAGCCTCCAAGATGATAGGACTGTATGACACAGAATTTATCGGATTAAAAAAATCATCTTGCGGTGTTATATTTGAATGTGCTTTTTTATCATTGTCTATGGATCTCGAAGAAATTGACTGTTATCATTGGATAGTGAACTATAATCAGTTTGAGTATGATAAAAGCTTGTGGAGTACTACGTTACGTTATATAAACAGACTGGGATTCTATGATAGAGCGATTACACCACTTAATAATACTGGTCAGGAACTGTGAAATGTTCAGGAGGAAGTCAGTGAAATTTGCAGCTTTTTCGGGGTTGAAGCACTCTACGTAAAGGGTAATGTACCTACAGATAAAGTTTTTATTCAAAAGCGTGTCCTTGGGACTCAAGTTTTCAATATAGAAGAGTTTAAGTGTCCTAAATTTGAAGAGAATTATCACCGTCCTGCTGACGAGGTTAGGTTCTTCGCGCAGTGGATACCAAAGGAGATACCTGATCATGATAAATCCATAAGACGTGGTAAAAAAAAACTATTCTATATCATGGGATCATCGTTTCTGGATGTTAAAGTGTGAACTCTAAGTACTATTTTTATTTAAATATGTGTTTTTTTTTGTTTTTTTTTCTCCAAAAAAAATATGTTAATATGTTTAAGCAATAAATATCTTTAAGCTTAACCCGTCTTTATTCTTCAGAATTGTTTTATTCATTTATTTAAATTATGAAGAAATTGTAAGTAAGTACCAATGGCTTTCTTGAATTCGCTTCCTGGACACAATACAGATATTTAATTCAAGAAATCATAATAAAATCGCAAGTAAGTAATAAAGTCTTTATTTTTTTCACCTATTGGATACACAATACTGAAATTTCATTCAAGAAATTATGAACGAATTGTAAATAGGTAACACACTCATTCTTGAAGTCACCTCTTGTATGCACAATGCAGAAATTTCATTTAAGAAATTATCAAAAATTGTAAGTAAGTAGCAAATTCTTTCTTGAATTCGCCTCCTGGATAAATAAAAAGACATTTCATTCAAGAAATTATGACAAAATTCTAAGTAAGTAACAAACTCTTTCTTGAAGTTACCTCATGGATACACAATGCAGAAATTTCATTTAAGAAATTATAAAAAAATGTAAGTAAGTAGCAAATTCTTTCTTGAAATCGCCTCCGTGGTAAATAAAAAGAAATTTCATTCAAGAAATTATGACAAAATTCTAAGTAAGTAACATACTCTTTCTTGAAGTTACCTCATGGATACATAATGCAGAAATTTCATTTAAGAAATTATGAAAAAATTGTAAGCAAGTAACAAACTCTTTCCTGAAGTCACCTCGTGGATACACAATGCAGAAATTTCATTAAAGAAATTATGAAAACATTGTAGATACACGATGTAGAAATTTAATTCAAGAAATTATGAAAAAATTCTCAGTAAGTAACAATTTCTTTCTTGAAGTCAACTCTTGGATACACAATACGGAAATTTCATTCAATAAATTATGAAAAAATTGTAAGCAAGTAACAAACTCTTTCCTGAAGTCACTTCTTGGATACACAATGCAGAAACTTCATTTAAGAAATTATAGAAAATTATAAATAAGTAGCAAATTCTTTCTTGAATTCGCCTCTTGGATAAACAAAAAAAAGTCATTTCATTCAAGAAATTATAACAAAATTCTAAATAAGAAACAAATCCTTTCTTGAAGTTACCTCATGGATACACAACGCAGAAATTTCATTTAAGAAATTATCGAAAATTGTAAGTAAGTAGCAAATTCTTTCTTGAATTCACCTCCTGGATAAATAAAAAAGACATTTCATTCAAGAAGTTATGACAAAATTCTAAGTAAGTAACAAACTGTTTCTTGAATCCTCCTCCTGAATGCACAATACAGATATTTCATTTAAGAAATTACGAAAAATTGTAAGCAAGTAACAAACTCTTTCTTGAATACACCTCGTGGATACACAATGCAGAAATTTCATTAAAGAAATTATGAGAAAATTGTAATTAAGTAGCAAATTCTTTCTTGAATTCACCTGCTGGATAAACAAAAAGACATTTCGTTCAAGAAATTATGAGAAAATTCCAAGTAAGTAACAAACTCTTTATTGTTTTCAAGACTTAGATACACGATGTATAAATTTAATTCAAGAAATTATAAAAAAAAGTAAAGTAAGTAACAAACTCTTTATTGATTTCACCTCTTGGATACAAAAAAAAGACATTTTATTCAATAAATTATGACAAAATTCTAAGTAAGTAAAAATCTCTTAATTGAATTCTTCGTTTGCATGCAAAATACAGAAATTTCATTCTATGGGACCTCTACACGTGATTAAACACGTTTTGAAACTACATGCTATTTGCTTGCCTTTCCTTGGCACCTTTCCAAACGAGCGGGGATTCCCCACTGGTTCCTACACATTGCAAAAAAGTGACCAGTACGAAAACTCCACGTTTTCAACCAGACTGGTTTTTTAGACAACACTCATTGTCAGGTTGGCCGAGTGGTTAAGGTGCTAAACTTAGGATCTGGTCCCCATATGGGGTCGTGGGCTCGAGTCCCACACCTGACAATTTCCTCCAAAAGTCGACAGGAATGCCCCCCTCCAGCGCTTTCTCGGATATGTTGAATAAAATATGCAAAGTCGACATAGCTTTATTTCATTTTTTAAGGTTAATTTAGACGATGTTACGTGTGCGCACTAAATCTTTTGGAAACAGCTTCTATTTTCCCCCTTTTTAGCATTATTTTCACTAAATACTTGCCCCCACCCACTCCCCAGACAGTTCAGAAAGAAGCAATAGTCTATTTCTCCTGAAGCATTTCAAGTCAAATGTTTACCTGGGTATTAAATAAGTAGCATTTTTAAACCTCCATCAAAACTTAATTTGCCCCTTCCTAGCCTTATTTTAAATGACTACTTGCCCCCCCCCCCCTCCCTGCATCTCAAGAAGTAAATAAATATATAATAAAATAATAAATTTAATAAATTATTATTTTATTAATTAAAATTAAAAAAAAAATTTAACACCTAAAAAGCCACGATAATTATTCGCTAGTTTGATGTGGGATAGACAATGCAATGTTTTTAATAATAGCAATACAGTAAAAATAAAAAAATATTTGTCAAGGAATATTGATTAGTTCAGAAAGAAGCAATAGTCTATTTCTCCTGAAGCATTTCTAGTCGTATGTTTACCGGGATATTAAATAAGTACCATTTTTACACCCCCCAAAACTTAATTTCTCTTCCAAGCATTATATTAACTAAATACTTGCCATATCGGGACTTGTTCATTGTCTCGGGTATTTTACGATTTCTCATTGGCCACTGGCCTAATTTGGCTTTAGTGTGTGCCCCATTGTTTTTGTGTGGGTTCCATTGTAACTGAATCCCCGTGTAACAGAACCCCAGGCAACTGAACCCCCATGCATCTGAACCCTTGTGCAAGTGAGCCCTCTTTAACTGAACCCTCATGCAACTCAACCCCCGTGCAACTCCAACCTAAGCTAGCTCTGTTTTTTCACTGTTATTTAAATAAGATCGTTCGTACAGTCCAATTCACGAATCCCTTATCCCTTTTTGCAAATATAGTTAGCTTTTTACGTAAAGTGATTTAACAGCATATGTCAATCAATCAATTCTGATTGTAGCCTACTATTCTTTAATTAGCAGCTTCGTACATTTTGTTTAAATGCTTATTTTTTCATTTTCCAGCTTCAAGATTTTTATTGAACACAAATGAATATACAAGCTGAAGTATATAAAACGAGCCAACATAGAGCTACGATCGCAATGAATGCTACTTGTTATCAGAAAAAAATGTCAATTGCCAAAAAAAAACAAAAAAAAAACATGTTATGATGAAAGCGCTTCAAAAACCCATCTGGCTGCGTCATATAATCTCAATTATACTGTCAAAACGTGTTTGTTCACTCTATAGGTATATAATCTAAAAAGATTGCTCACTTTTTGCAATGTAATCGTCAAACCAGACTGTATATTCATGCCTCAGGCTTGTAGTCGTGAAATTACACTGTATATTCATGTAATCGTGAAGACTAATTGCAATAAAGTAAAAATAAAAGAATATTTGTCAAGGAATTGCGATTAGTTCAGAACGAAGCAATAGTCTATTTCTCCTCAAGCATTTCTAGTCGTATGTTTACGGGGATATTAAATAAGTACCATTTTTACACCCCCCTCAGAACTTAATTTCCCCCTTTTTAGCATTATTTTCACTAAATACTTGCCCCCACACCCTCACCATAAAGTTCAGAAAGAAGCAATAGTCTATTTCTCCTGAAGCATATCAAGTCTAATGTTTACCGGGTTATTAAATAAGTAGCATTTTTACTCCTCCCTCAAAACTTAATTTCCCCCTTCTTAGCTTTATTTTAACTGAATACTTGCACCCCCCCCCCACACTGCACAGAAAGTAGTCAAAATAGAGCTTAGCCAAATCTAAAGTTCATCATTTTTTTATGTTATTAATTACTCTGAAAAAAAATTGAACACCTAAAAAGCCACGATAGTTATTTGCTAGTTTGATGTGGCATAGACAATGCAATGTTTTGAATAATAGCAATACAGTAATAATAAAAAAAAATATTTGTCAAAGAATATTGATTAGTTCAGAAAGAAGCAATAGTCTATTTCTCCTCAAGCATTTCTAGTCGTATGTTTACCGGGATATTAAATAAGTACCATTTTTACACCCCCCTCAAAACTTAATTTCCCCCTTTTTAGCATTATTTTCACTAAATACTTGCCCCCACCCTCTCCCCAGACAGTTCAGAAAGAAGTAATAGTCTATTTCTCCTGAAGCATTTCAAGTCAAATGTTTACCGGGGTATTAAATAAGTAGCATTTTTACCCCTCCCTCAAAACTTAATTTCCCCCTTCTTAGCTTTATTTTAACTGACTACTTGCCCCCGCCCCCCTCACGTCATCTAAAGTAGTCAAAATAGAGCTTAGCCAAATCGAAATTTAATAATTTTTTTATTTTATTAATTAAACTGAAAAAAAATTTAACACCTAAAAGCCACGATAATTATTCTCTAGTTTGATGTGGCATAGACAATGCAATGTTTTGAATAATAGCAGTACAGTAAAAATAAAAAAATATTTGTCAAGGAATATTGATTAGTTCAGAAAGAAGCAATAGTCTATTTCTCCTGAAGCATTTCTAGTCGTATGTTTACCGGGATATTAAATAAGTACCATTTTTACACCCCCTCAAAACTTAATTTCTCTTCCATGCATTATATTAACTAAATACTTGCCATATTGAGACTTGTTCATTGTCTCGGGTATTTTACAATTTCTCATGTAGAATGTGTTACCTCCAAACTTGACTCCCCCTCTCCCTCTCCTACCCTTCCCTGCCCCCTCACAAATGGGGGAACGAAGGGAACCTTAGCTACTAGTTTAAATTTAAAATACTTTTCAAACGGTACTTTTGTATTATACAGAACACATCGGAGAGGTAAAGCTAGGTCAAGTAACAAATTACCTGAGTTAACAACCCCTTCGGGGTTACCTTAACTGTTAATCAGTTTAATCCTTTTTTTTTCTCTACCGTCATACAATCCAAACACTAATTAGAATAATTCACATTCCTATTATTCAAAACATTAATTAATACCGTTCATAGTCTCCAATTTGCGAATTTCTTATCCCTTTTTGCAAAAATGTCAAATACTCACTCTCTTTGAAAAATTCACACTAAAAGTGTACAAGACTATCTACAAAATGAATCAAGTTACACTCTGCATAGAAATCATAGACATGCTTGAGTACATTATATATTGCCAAGTTTTAAAAAAAAACTACTAATCAAGTTACTGTTTATGGAGGAAACAGCGCTCTCTCTGATTGACCCAAAAAAATGGGTCTCACCTTAGAAACCCGACTGATATGGCATGTACTGTTGGTAGTAATAGATGACTGACCCTTGTAAGTCATATTACGCAATCACTCGTCGGATGTATAGATGCATGCCCGTGGTAAGGCATATTACGCAATCACTCGTCGGACTGTGCATTGCCTTACTACTAATATCTTCCAATATATTTGGTCAATTGACAAGGGCACTAGAACTTTGGTTTCCGATCAAATGAATCCTCTCCCGATCTTCTAGGATCACTGTTTCGATAGAATCATCTCCGGAAAAAAAAACCAAATAAACACTCATGCGTGATCTTTCTTATGGCAAAAGCTAAATGCAATATTCCATATTTTTGTATATAGGAGCTTGAAAGCTCTACAATACATGATATGCTAAATCTGATGCCGCAATTTTCATTAAGATCACTTGATATTTTGGGGGTACTTCCCTCCCCTTTTCCAGAATTGGGCAAATATTGTCAGGCTCGTAACTTTTGATGGGTAACACTAAACTTGTTGCATTTTATATATTTTGAATAAGCATCAAAATTTGATTCTTCTGATGCATTTATTGTTATCTAGACTTTGTTTCTTAGAGTTTTGGTTACTATTGAGCCGCATCGCTTATTATTTGCAGTTTGTTACTACGAATTGTTGTATATGTGATCTCTAAACTTTTACTGTAAGGACATCTACCTGAAGGGGTTATCATATCTCCAACACTTCTTACATCTCCCACATCCAACTCTTGCAGAAAACTTGGCATGTTACACTACACCGAAAAGGAGTAATGATTTTCGATCTATATGATTTGCTGCAAAAGTGGTTCACTGGTCCCTCCGACACCCATCACCCTCTTTCTACCAATATTGGAAAGGTAGAAACGTTGCACCTTGTTTGAAGTGGAATCAGACGAGGGTTTTTAGTCCAAATTAATTTTTTTAACCTTTTGGCTTGTGCTCGTCTATCAGGATTTGGTGGTTACTAAAAGTCAAAATCAACACGTTTTGACATGATTTCTAAATGTTTCCTTTTTGGTTTTGGATAGTTTTATTTTCTTTCCATAACAGCTCTATTCATAAGTTACCTCTAAAACTGTCTTATCAAGTTTAATCATAATTTTAGGCAGCTTAAAACTAATTTCTTTCCGCTACTTAATACTTTTACATGTTCTAAAATATAAACTGGCATAGGCTGACAGTAAGCTTTTACTTTGTGACTTTTCAAGAACGAAACGATGGCTTGTCGGATTACTATTTGGCAAAGAAAGAAATAACTTGTCACCAGGGTTATTGATGATGCGCTGTTTTCCCACTCCAGAATTAAAAAAAAGGCAAAAGAGACTTGAAAATAGGGGGATTCTTATTTTAAATAAGCTACATTTTGGTTAATTAATTCAAAACAACTTTTGCCACGAATTGGTTTTCCCAGGAAATTAAATAGTAACACTAAAACTTAAAACGACCAGTAACAAAATAGTCTAAAAAGCCAAACTTCAACGAACAGAAATGACAATGAATGAATGAAGAAACCTAAAATGAACAAAAATTAAAATGAATGATCAAGTAAAACTTAAAACGTACAAAAATGACCGAGAACACCCTCCCCCAATACCCCCTATAAGAATAAGACTGCTACCCCTTAAACCCTCTAAAGGCTGGAGTATCACTTGCGCTGCACTAAAAACAAGTGCATTTCGAACAGTTTGCTTTCTATTATGCTGTCAGAAAATCATCTATCGTAGTATCTATGTATCACAATATATCTTGTATATATACGTATATATATATATATATATATATATATATATATATATATATATATATATATATATATATATATATATATATATATATATATATATATATATATATATATATATATATATATATATATATATATATATATATATATATATATATATAAAGAATTCATGAAAGTTAATGCAGTGTGGAACATTTCAATCTTATATTGATGACAAAAACTGTTCATTCAAAGTTTTAACTGATTTTAATTTAATTCTAATTTACGTTTGTTTTGGGTATCATTTTATTCATTCGTCGTATTCCTATTCATTAGAAGTTTGAATTATTACATTAAGTTATTAAGTTATTAATTTTAAGTTATTAGTTCATTTATTTTGGATCATTTTAATACTTTTTATGGGAAAACCTTTAAGTGGTATTTTACTTCATCATTTTATTAAGAGGATCTTCTCATATTCTGTGTTGTTCTAACGATTGGTGTATTTAAATAGATGCATGTCTAGGTTTGATAAATTTTGATGAAACAAAACAGTGATAAATTTTTTGGTCTTTAAACAAAATTAAGTTTATGTCTTTCTATAAATTAATTTTCAATGTTTTTGTAAAGATGCGTTCATTCAATAAGACATTTTAAAGTATCTTAACGTCGAAAGTTCTTTTCAGTAGAGGCGCAATTACTTTATTATAAGATATGAATTAATTCATATGTCCGCTCTTTACATTAAAGTTTAAATTTTGCATAATAACGCTCTGCAAAATAGGACTTAATGTGTTTATTTTTTAAAATGACTTTGAATTTTCCTACGTAAACTATTGTGTCTGGAATAACAGAGGACACGATTCTGAATTCTGAGGAGAATATTTCACCCCTCAACACAAACACTGGAAGCTTCACCCTATACACTAGAGAAGATTTGTCTAAATATGCATTATTCCAAAAAAGGCATTAAATTCATATTCATCTGAATGTTCAACCGATTCACCTGAAACACCTTCCATGGGAAGTTCAAAAATACGGGCACAAAAGTTTTTTTTTTCCATTTAAGCTGGTATACGGCACTCTATAACCATTGTTTATATTCGATAAATGACCTATCATAAAGGTTATTTCTATCAATTCTGTTTTTATTTGGGGACGAATGTGATACCATTGTGTCAGTAGCTTCTGAGACTGGGTGACTGTATAAAAACCCTTTTAATAGCTGTAAGAAGTAGAGAGGGGTCATGAGCTCGTGACAGAACCACGTGGTTCTGTCAGCATTTTTAATACTGACGGGGCACCAAATAAGGGCATAGCCTCCCTAGGGAGAATAAGTGCGTAATGGTGTCAATGACCTCTTTTTCCAAGGTCGATGTTGTTGTTGTTGTAAGTGCACGCTCTCAGCGAATGTCAAGGTCAATTTATTTGTTGTTGTTGTTGTAAGTGCACGCTCTCAGCGAATGTCATGGTGTCCAGAAATAGTATTTGTTGTTGTTTTGGTCATGTACATGCTCGAGGCGAATGTCATGGTGTCCAGAAATAGTATTTGTTGTTGTTGCTCTCGCCAATGTTATGACATTCCCGGAAACAGTTAGATCACGTGTTTCCTTCTCAGCCAATCAGCGAGTCGGATACATCCTCCTTCTCAGCCAATCAGAGGCTTGCTTACATATGGTTTTCCCCGTTACATAACAATTCGCCCTTGAGATTTCGTATATAACGGACATGCAATGTGATTCAATTATCAAAAAGTATTGTGACACATTGGATAGAACACAAGAAATTATTGATGAATTAGAAGCCTTGGCAACTTCAATTTGCAATGTAAGTACATTTTTTACTTTCAAACGAATTTTCCTTGGACATCCTCCAGTATATTCAGCTAAAACGTAAATATATTCCTTTACCCCAAATCCCCCCCAAACCATACAAACATCATTATAATCAATGGAAAACATAAAATATATTCCTTTACCCCAAATCCCCCCCCCAAACCATACAAACATCATTATAATCAATGGAAAACATAAAATATATTCTTTTACCCTCAAAACCTAACCCCCCCCCCACCATTGTTTTACAATCCCAAATTCTCAGCAAAAGAAATAATTCTCTTTTCGTTAAAGTTTGACTTTTCTCAATTGTAATCTTTTCTCTAACTGAGACATCCATCGCTCTGTTGTTATTAGCTCGCTCTGATTTGACACAAGACTCCAATGTGAGGCATATAATTAGCTATCATCCTTTCCGGCTTACAAACGCGGTCAATAGAACTATTCTTCCGTCAAATTAAAACGCAATGATGCAATAATTAAGCGAAGACCTACACAACCTGTGTGGACGTAGAGACACATGTTATTTTCGAATTAGGTTCTAACAATATCCCCCTCCCCCCCCCATTGTCTTACAACCCCAAATTCTCGCAAAAAGAAATACCATTTTGATAAATTCCTTCCCTCTATATTTCCAGCTAAATCCCCCCCCCGCCTCCCACTCTAATACAAACTCCACTATGCTATCTTTATAGTCGTTAGAAGACTATAAAATATGCTCTGTTTAACCATCTAAACCCTCCACTCCTTACGATTTTAATTCTTGCAAGAGAAATAATACTCTTTTTATCGATATTTTCAGCTAAAGTGACCGCTGACTTCTGTCAATTTTTATTGAAAATGCTATTCTGTTTTGACACAAGACTCCAGTGCGTGGCTGAAATTAGCTGTCACCCCTATTAACGAACTTCCTGTAAAAAGGTTTCTTATATCAAAATGGGATATTTTTCTCCTGTCAAATTAAAGCGGTTTCATGCAGACAATTGCAATTTATTAAGCGTAGGCATATATAATCTCTTTTTGGAGAACCGATGAAATCTCGTTATTTTCAAATTAAGATCTAACAATATATTTAGGACATTGGCGAAAGGGGGTGGGGACCATCATTTTAAAATGAAAAAAAAAACTGTTTCTTTGTGTTTGGGCTGTAAGAGAACCGAGGGTTTCTAAGAAAAAAAAATAGCTTTATTATGTGTACATTTACATCCAAGATTGTAATTTAGGCCTATAAGCTGCTATGCTAACAATCTTTTTTCTATTTTAAAGACCTATAGACGGGAAACATTAAAAAAAATTTTCAGCATGGTAAAAATAGGGGCATTTCTTGCAAATTTTACCTATTGCTGTGCTTTTGGGTTTAGGGTGAGGGAGCTTCTTAGTGATAAATGCATTTCTAGAAAAAATTATATGGATGATGATACTAATTTTATTTCTATAAAAAGGGGCATATTATTTTGAAACTAATTTTTTCTCTTCTTTTTAAGGCCAATTATGAAGAATGACACCCACCAAGCAAGAGGGCTAGGCTAAATGAAGTGACTCCTGTAGGAGTATCACGGCCTTCCGTCATAAGGTATGCTGGGTTAACCAGGGGCGCACTACATCAAGCCACCACGTCATCTATACAATCCGTAAGAGCTGAACCATCCAGAGCCACGCTTTACCAGCCCCCTGTGTCCTCCATGCAGACAGCAATACAGTCTGTTCAAAAACAAAAAAGAGAATGGGTGACTGCTCACAGGATGGTAAACCCCGCTGGGTCTTCTGTACAATCCAGTGACATCGCCGCCACCACCACATCTATGCAAGCCACTGATAGTGTTGCCATAATTACACAAGAGTGTGAGGTTGCCCTCCAACTTGCACTACCCGGGGCATCTGGCACCCAAGTGCAGCCGGGATATGCAAATGTAAGCATTTTTTCCTACCTTTCTATTTCTTCCAATGTTTTTTCTTTTTCAATCCCAATATAAACTTATCTCTGTGAGATATTAACCCCACTATTACATATCTAAATGTAATTTTTTGCAAAGAAACCACTCTTTTTTCTAATCTTTGCTACCGCTTCGCCGCTATCTCATAATAATATTTTTAGCTAATTTTCTAGTTTACTGTTTGAGAACCTTTTTCTCACAAAATGCTATTTTTGCTAGAATATTATAGTTTTAAGTGGCCTTGAAGTAAACCTTTTATTTAATCACAGTAAAATTATGTCAGATATATTAAAGGACCTTGCCCCCCCCCCTTTTAAATCAGGTCACGGTTATCGCATACATTCAGCATTCTGCTGAATCGGCTCGGAGTGAAGCCGAAAAGGGATACTATATCCCGGACATAATTTCCTCATAGAAAACAGCCTTTGCGTTATAAACTGCCGTTTTATTTAAAAATAATTTTCTATGAGGTGGCTATCAAGTAAAGACCACGGTTTTTCAAAACCTTATTAGTTTCTACACATTTCCTCCATCTTTTAGCTTTTCACTTTTTTTCGACACTGTAAAATTAAAATTTCATAGATTTTAAAAGATGTTTTTCCCCCACTCAATTTGTGCTGGACAGAGATTACACCATTGCAATCTCTTACACATAGGCCTAATTCTAATTTGCGTAACGATTGTCTAGATCAACTTGCCATGATTTTGCATGGAGAGACATTCCTGAATAAGAATTAACGGTTCTCGAATTTAATTGTACTGTTTTCCAGAGAATACGCTTGGAAACAGAACAGACACGAGATTAAAAATAATCTAGGCTCATTTGGAGTCATAGACAACCTGTACGGGGAGTAGGCGAAACGACTTATGCCGCCTAACAATACGGTTTTTTGGGGCATTATGTAAATAACCGGAGCCCGGAATGCGCCGATGGGTCCGGGGAGTGCTGTGGGGGCACAGGGAGGGAAGTGCCGGGGGATGTGCCAAGGGTCATGGAAGTGCCACAGGAATGCGCCACGAGTCAGGGGAGCGTTGGGGGAAGTGCCACGGGTCAGGGAAGCGCCACGGGCTCGAGAAGCATCGCGGGAAGCGATG
>NC_142812.1:28686962-28758932 GCF_049724085.1 Artemia sp. Qi Xiang Cuo | reverse complement strand
TACCTTGTCACAGTTACATTTTCTTGATTTTTCAAAGTTCATTTTGAATTTCTTTCGTTGAAATGCAAGAGTTGGAATATTTCAGTAGTGTTTGGTTGTGGTTTACCTTGTCACAGTTACATTTTCTTGATTTTTCAAAGTTCATTTTGAATTTCTTTCGTTGAAATGCAAGAGTTGGAATATTTCAGTAGTGTTTGGTTGTGGTTTACCTTGTCACAGTTACATTTTCTTGATTTTTCAAAGTTCATTTTGAATTTCTTTCGTTGAAATGCAAGAGTTGGAATATTTCAGTAGTGTTTGGTTGTGGTTTACCTTGTCACAGTTACATTTTCTTGATTTTTCAAAGTTCATTTTGAATTTCTTTCGTTGAAATGCAAGAGTTGGAATATTTCAGTAGTGTATGGTTGTGGTATACCTTGTCACAGTTACATTTTCGTTATTTTTCAATGTTCATTTTGAATTTCTTTCGTTGAAATGCAATAGTTTGTATATTTCAGTAGTGTATGGTCGGGTTTTACCTTGTCACAGTTACATTTTCTTGATTTTTCAAAGTTTATTTCGAATTTATTACACTGTAATGCAAGAGTTGGACTATTTCACTAGTGTTTGGTTATGGTTTACCTTGTCACAGTTACATTTTCTTGATTTTTCAAAGTTCATTTTGAATTTCTTTCGTTGAAATGCAAGAGTTGGAATATTTCAGTAGTGTTTGGTTGTGGTTTACCTTGTCACAGTTACATTTTCTTGATTTTTCAAAGTTCATTTTGAATTTCTTTCGTTGAAATGCAAGAGTTGGAATATTTCAGTAGTGTTTGGTTGTGGTTTACCTTGTCACAGTTACATTTTCTTGATTTTTCAAAGTTCATTTTGAATTTCTTTCGTTGAAATGCAAGAGTTGGAATATTTCAGTAGTGTTTGGTTGTGGTTTACCTTGTCACAGTTACATTTTCTTGATTTTTCAAAGTTCATTTTGAATTTCTTTCGTTGAAATGCAAGAGTTGGAATATTTCAGTAGTGTTTGGTTGTGGTTTACCTTGTCACAGTTACATTTTCTTGATTTTTCAAAGTTCATTTTGAATTTCTTTCGTTGAAATGCAAGAGTTGGAATATTTCAGTAGTGTTTGGTTGTGGTTTACCTTGTCACAGTTACATTTTAGTGATTTTTCAATGTTCATTTTGCATTTCCTTAGTTGAAATGCAAGAGTTGGAATATTTCAGTAGTGTATTGTCGTGGTTTTACCTTGTCACAGTTACATTTTCTTGATTTTTCAAAGTTTATTTTTAATTTCTTACATTGAAATGCAAGAGTTGGAATATTTCACTAGTGTTTGGTTGTGGTTTACCTTGTCACAGTTACATTTTCTTGATTTTTCAAAGTTCATTTTGAATTTCTTTCGTTGAAATGCAAGAGTTGGAATATTTCAGTAGTGTTTGGTTGTGGTTTACCTTGTCACAGTTACATTTTCTTGATTTTTCAAAGTTCATTTTGAATTTCTTTCGTTGAAATGCAAGAGTTGGAATATTTCAGTAGTGTTTGGTTGTGGTTTACCTTGTCACAGTTACATTTTCTTGATTTTTCAAAGTTCATTTTGAATTTCTTTCGTTGAAATGCAAGAGTTGGAATATTTCAGTAGTGTTTGGTTGTGGTTTACCTTGTCACAGTTACATTTTCTTGATTTTTCAAAGTTCATTTTGAATTTCTTTCGTTGAAATGCAAGAGTTGGAATATTTCAGTAGTGTTTGGTTGTGGTTTACCTTGTCACAGTTACATTTTCTTGATTTTTCAAAGTTTATTTTGAATTTCTTTCGTTGAAATGCAAGAGTTGGAATATTTAAGTAGTGTTTGGTTGTGGTTTACCATGTCAGAGTTACATTTTCTTGATTTTTCAAAGTTCATTTTGAATTTCTTTCGTTGAAATAAAAGAGTTGGAATATTCCAATAGTGTTTGCTTGTGGTTTACCTTGTCACAGTTACATCTTCTTGATTTTTCAAAGTTCATTTTGAATCATTCAAAAAACGTGATTAAACACGTTTTTAAACTACATGCTATTTACATGCCTTTCCTTGGCACCTTTCCAAACGAGCGGGGATTCCCCGCTGGTTCCTACACATTGCAAAAAGTAAGCAGTACGAAAACTCCACGTTTTCAACCAGACTGGTTTTTTAGACAACACACCCACAGAGATGACACACACACATAGAAACGAGACACGCACAGACACGACACACAAACAGAGTCATAGTGAGAGAGATATCCAAAAGTTGGGTTGACCTAGGTTCACTTAGAGTGGCGCGCCACTCTAAGTGAACCTAGGTCAACCCAACTTTTGGATATCTCTCTCACTATGACTCTGTTTGTGTGTCGTGTCTGTGCGTGTCTCGTTTCTATGTGTGTGTGTCATCTCTGTGGGTGTGTTGTCTAAAAACCAGTCTGGTTGAAAATGTGGAGTTTTCGTACTGCTCACTTTTTTGCAATGTGTAGGAACCAGTGGCGAATCCCCACTCGTTTGGAAAGGTGCCAAGGAAAGGCATGCAAATAGCATGTAGTTTAAAAACGTGTTTAATCACGTTTCTTGAATGATTCAAAATTAACTTTTTATACTCCAGAAAATTTCTCTTTCACTTGGTATACAACACCCTAACAATACTTAAATCGTAAAAGTATTTATTTTAAATGATAGCAATCCAAAATGAACTTTGAAAAATCAATAAAATGCAACTGTGAAAATGTAAAACATGCGCGAACATTTCTGAAATATTCTAACTCTTGCATTTCAACGAAAGAAATTCAAAATGAACTTTGAAAAATCAAGAAAATGTAACTGTGACAAGGTAAACCACAACCAAACACTACTGAAATATTCCAACTCTTGCATTTCAACGAAAGAAATTCAAAATGAACTTTGAAAAATCAAGAAAATGTAACTGTGACAAGGTAAACCACAACCAAACACTACTGAAATATTCCAACTCTTGCATTTCAACGAAAGAAATTCAAAATGAACTTTGAAAAATCAAGAAAATGTAACTGTGACAAGGTAAACCACAACCAAACACTACTGAAATATTCCAATTCTTTCTTGTCAACTAAATAAATTAAAAATTAAATTTTAAAAATAAATATTTTTTATCAGTGACTATTTTTAAAATAACCAAAAAATTCTTAAATAGAAATGCTATTGCTTTAATATAAAGAAATTCAAAATGAACTTTGAAAAATCAAGAAAATGTAACTGTGACAAGGTAAACCACAACCAAACACTACTGAAATATTCCAACTCTTGCATTTCAACGAAAGAAATTCAAAATGAACTTTGAAAAATCAAGAAAATGTAACTGTGACAAGGTAAACCACAACCAAACACTACTGAAATATTCCAACTCTTGCATTTCAGCGAAAGAAATTCAAAATGAACTTTGAAAAATCAAGAAAATGTAACTGTGACAAGGTAAACCACAACCAAACACTACTGAAATATTCCAACTCTTGCATTTCAACGAAAGAAATTCAAAATGAACTTTGAAAAATCAAGAAAATGTAACTGTGACAAGGTAAACCACAACCAAACACTACTGAAATATTCCAACTCTTGCATTTCAACGAAAGAAATTCAAAATGAACTTTGAAAAATCAAGAAAATGTAACTGTGACAAGGTTAACCACAACCAAACTCTTCTGAACTATTCCAACTCTTGCATTTCAACGAAAGAAATACAACATGAAATTTGAAAAATCAAGAAAATGTAACTGTGACAAGGTAAACCACAACCAAACACTACTGAAATATTCCAACTCTTGCATTTCAACGAAATAAAATCAAAATGAACTTTGAAACATTAAGAAAATGTAACTTTGACAAGCTAAACCACAACCACATACTACTGATCTATTCCAACTCTTTCATTTCAGCGAATGAAATTCAAAACGATCTTTGAAAAATCAAGAAAATGTAACTGTGACAAGATAAACCACAACCAAACACTACTGAAATATTCCAACTCTTGCATTTCAACGAAAGAAATTCAAAATGAACTTTGAAAAATCATGAAAATGTAACTGTGACAAGGTAAAACTGAGTCTCTCAATCCCCGTAAAGCTCTTTTAAAAGATACAAAAACTACTTATTTAACACAAAAAATTTCGTTTTTAATGACCACCAAGTAAAGAAAAAACCACACGGAATCAGGCAACTGAATCTCTCAAACCCCTTAAAGCTCTTTTAAAAGATACAAAAACTACTTATTTAACACAAAAATTTCGTTTTTAATGACCACCAAGTAAAGAAAAACCACACGGAATCAGGCAACTGAGTCTCTCAAACCCCTAAAAGCTCTTTTAAAAGATAAAAAAACTACTTATTTAACAAAAAAATTTCTTTTTTAATGACCATCAATTAAAGAAAAACCACACGGAATCCGTCAACTGAGTCTCTCAATACCCGTAAAGATAATTTAAAATATAAAAAAACTACTTATTTACAAAAAAAATTTCGTTTTTAATGACCATCAAGTAAAGAAAAAACACACGGAATTAGGCAACTGAGTCTCTCAAACCCTGTAAAGGTCTTTTAAAAGATACAAAAACTACTTATATAACACAAAAATTTTGTTTTTAATGACCATCAAGCAAAGAAAAATCACACGAAATTAGGCAACTGAGTCTCTCAAACCCATTAAAGTTCTTTTAAAAGATAAAAAAACTACTTATTTAACACCAAAATTTCGTTTTTAATGACCATCAAGTAAAGAAAAATCACACGGAATTAGGCAACTGAGTCTCTCAAACCCCTTAAAGCTCTTTTAAAAGATATAAAAACTACTTATTTTAACACAAAATACAAGCAAGCAAATAACATGGGAATTCCTATACACGCAAGCAAATAATTGAGTTATTTTTACGTCACAATGTTTCAACTTAAAATCATTCTAATTATAGCATCCCATTTCTCATACTTTAATTACCTTTTACGCTTTCTTAACCATCGGAAGTTTAACATCACACGTAATTAGGCAACTGAGTCTCTCAAACCCCTTAAAACTATTTTAAAAGATATAAAAACTACTTATTTTAACACAAAATACAAGCAAGCAAATAACATGGGAATTCCTATACACGCAAGCAAATAACTGAGTTATTTTTACGTCACAATGTTTCAACTTAAAATCATTCTAATTATAGCATCCCATTTCTCATACTTTAATTACCTGTTACGCTTTCTTAACCATCGGAAGTTTAACCAACGTAAATTAAGTTATAGACAATACTGGTTTAATCTCTTGACAAAGAGTGTAATGACCGAGTGTAATGACCTGTTTACCTACCAGAAAAACCTGTTTGGTACGGGGGCCCCTTGGAATTCAATAGATGGTATATACTCTCAGGGCAAGGGTTGTTAGTTATGCCCTGGGGGCATATAAGGTTTTTATAAAAAGTTTTGTCGTAGAAACTTCAAAAAGGGCTCATTTGATTGGAAATTGAAATGGCTAGTGCCCTTTTTAACAGTCGAAAGTGATTGGAAGGCAACTAACACCCCTTCCACGCCCACCATTTATCCAAAAACATCCGACCAAATTTTGAGATAGCCATTTTGTTCAAAATAGTTGAAAGGTCCGGAAATTATATCTTTGAGAATGACACTCTCCCCTCAGGGTAAGGTATGTAAGTTATGCCCTGGGGGCATATAAGGTTTTTATTGAAAGCTTTGTCGCAGAAACTTGAAAAAAGGGTTCATTCGATTGAAAATTCAAAGGCCTAGTGCCTTTTTTGTTAGTCGAAAGTGATTCGAGGGCAACTAAACCCCCTCTCATGCCCAACTTTTTCCCAAATACATCCAATCAAAATTTTTAGATAACCATTTTGTTCAACGTAGTAAATTAGGTCTTTGAGGATGATAACCCCCTCAGAGCCGTCGGGGCAAGGGTTGTAATTTTTACCCTGGGGGCATATAAGATTTTTATAGATAGTGATGTTGTAGAAACTTCAAAAAGGACTCATTCGATTACAAATTAGAAGGGCTTCTGCCCTTTTTTAATAGTCAAAAGTGATTGGAGGATAACTAACATCCCTCTCACACCCACCATTTCCCCAAACACACCCAATCAAAATTTTGGAATAGCCATCTTGTTCGACGTTGTTAAAAAGTCCGGGAATTGTGTTTTTGAAGATGACACTCCCCCCCACAGCTCTCAGGGCAAGGGTTGTAAGTTATGCTCTGGGGGTATATAAGTTTTTTTTTATAGAAAGTGCTGTCGTCGAAACTTCAGAAAGGAATCATTCGATTGGAAATTCAATCGGCTAGTGCCCTTCTTAATAGTCAAAAGTGATTGGAGGTCAAGTAACCCCCCCCCCCCTCACGCCCACCGTCTCCCCAAACACATTCAATAAAAATTTGGGATAGCCATTTTGTTCAACGTAGTTATAAGGTCTGTTATAAGGTCAGTTATAATGTCTTTGAGGATGACAACCCCCCCCCCCAGCCCTGAGGGTAAGGGTTTTAAGTTATGCCCTGTGGGCATATTAGGTTTTTATTGAAAGCGTTGTCGTAGAATCTTCAAAAGGGGTCATTCGATTGGAAATCGAAAGGGCTAGTGCCTTTTTTAAAAGTTGAAAGTGGTTAGAGAGCAACTAACGCTCCTCTCACCCCCACTATTTCTCCAAAAATATCCAATAAAAATTTTGAGATAGCCATTTTGTTTAACGTAGTTGAAAGTTCGGGAAATTTGGTCTTTCAGGATGACAGCCCCCTCACTGCCCTCAGGCAAGGGTTGTAATTTATGCCCTGGTGGCATGTAAGGCGTTTATAGAAAGTGTTGTCGTAGAAACTCAAAAGGGCTCATTCGATTGGAAATTGAAAGGGCTAGTGCCCTTTTTAATAGTCGAAAGTGATTGGAAGGCTTGACATTTTCCATAGGCAGCGCAATAGCGCTGCCTAAGTAAAGAACGATATTTGTACAATGTATTATATACTTTTTTTGTTCTTGGTCTTAAACTAGGTTACTTCATATCGAGGGAGTTGTCGTAGAAACTTCAAAAAGGGCTCATTTGATTGGAAATTTGAGTGGCTTGTGCCCTTTTTAATAGTCAAAAGTGATTGGAAGGCAATTAACACCCTTTCCAAGCCCACCATTTCCCCAAACACACCCAATAGAAATTTTGAGATAGCCATTTTGTTCAGCATAGCTGATTTCCACATATAAATTATGTTTTTCAGGAGGACACTCCCCCACAGCCCTCAGGGCAAGGGTTGTAAGTTATGCCCTGGGGGCATATAAGTTTTTTTTTATAGAAAGCGTTGACCTAGAAACTTCAAAAAGGGCTCATTCAACTGGAAATTCAAAGGGCTAGTGCCCTTTTTAATAGTCGAAAGTAATTGGAGGGCAACTAACCCTCCTCTCACGCCCACCTTTTTCCCAAACACATCCAATCAAAATTTTGAGATAGCCATTTTGTTCAACGTAGTTGAAACATCTGGAAATTAGGTTTTTGGGGATGATACTCCCCCCAAAGACCTCAGGGTAAGGGTTGTAAGTTATATCCTGGGGGCATATAAGGTTTTATTGAAAGCTATGTAGTAGAAACTTGAAAAAGGGCTCATTCGATTGGAAATTCAAAGGGCTAGTGCCCTTTTTAATTGTCGAAAGTGATTGGAAGGTAACTAACACCACTTCCGAACCAATCATTTATCCAAACACATCCAACCAACATTTTTAGATAGCCATTTTGTTCAATGTAGTTGAAAGTTCTGGAAATTAGGTCTTTGAGGACCCCCCACAGTCTTCAGGGTAAGGGTTATAAAGTATGTTCTGTGGGTATATATAGTTTTTATTAAAATCTTTGTCGTAGAAACTTGAAAAAGGGTAAATTCGATTGGAATTTCAAAGGGCTAGTGGCATTTTTAATCGTTAAAAGTAATTGGAGGGCAACTAACACCCCACTCATGCCCACCTTTTCCCCAAACACAGCCAATCAAAATTTTTCGATAGCCATTTTGTTCAACATAGTTATAAGTTTTAGAAATTAGGTCTTTGAGGATGATAACTCACTGAAATCCCTCGGCCCAAGGGCTGTAAGTTATGCCCTTGGGGCATATAAGGTTTTTTATAGATTGTGATGTTATAAAAACTTCAAAAAGGGCTCATTCGACTAGAAATTAGAAGGACTTGTGCCCTTTTTAATAGTCGAAAGTGCCTGGAGGATAACTAACACCCACCATTTCCACAAACACATCCAATGAAAATTTTGAGATAGCCATTTTGTTCGACGTAGTTAAAAAGTCCCCACAGCCCTCGGGGTACGGGTTGTAAGTTATGCCCTGGGGGTATATAAGGTTTTTTTTTTATAGAAAGCGTTGTCGTAGAAACTTTTAATGGTCGAAAGTGATTGGATGGCAAGTAACCCCACTCTCACGCCTACCGTTTCCTCAAAAACGTCCAATCATAACTTTGAGATAGTGATTTTGTTCAACGTTATTGAAAGGTCCGGAAATTGGGTCTTTGAGGATGACAGCCCCCTCACAGCCCTCAAGTCAAGGGTTGTAAGTTATACCCTGAGGCACATATGGTTTTTATAGAAAGCGCTGTCGTAGAAACTTCAAAAAGGGCTCATTTGACTGGAAATTGAAAGGGA
The DNA here is from genome assembly GCF_049724085.1 of Artemia sp. Qi Xiang Cuo. Lineage (NCBI taxonomy): Eukaryota > Metazoa > Arthropoda > Branchiopoda > Anostraca > Artemiidae > Artemia > Artemia sp. Qi Xiang Cuo. The sequence continues at coordinate 28,750,305 of NC_142812.1, read as the reverse complement.
TTTGGAGGGCAATTAACCCCCCTCTCACGCCCACCATTTCCCCAAACACATCCAACAAAAATTTTGAGATATTAATTTTCTCCAACGTAGTTGAAAGTTCTGGAAATTATGTCTTTAAGGATGACACCCCCCCCCACCGCAGCCCTCAGGGCAAGGGTTGTAAATTATGCCCTGGGGGCACATAAGGTTTTTATTGAAAGTGTTGTCGTAAAAACCTCAAGAGGTCTAATTCGATTGGAAATTGAAAGGGCTAGTGAATGCTTTGAACAGTTGAAAGTGATTGGAGAGTAATTAACGCCCCTCTCACGCTCATCATTTCCCCAAACACATCCAATCAAGATTTTGAGATAGCCATTTTGTTTAACGTAGTTGAGAGTTCTGGAAATTAGGTCCTTGAGGATGATAACCCCCTTACAGCCCTCAGGGGAAAGGTTCTAATTTATGTCCTGGGGGCACATAAGGTTTTTATAGAAAGCGTTGTTATAGAAACTCAAAAAGGGCTCATTAAATGGGAAATCGGAAAGGATAGTGTCCTTTTAAATAGTCGAAAGTGATTGGAAGGCTTGACATTTTTATAGTAAAGATTGATGTGGGTACAATGTATTATTATTATTTTTTTTTTTTTTTGACCAGGTTACTCAAAGGAGTTGTCTTAGGAACTTCGAAAAGGGCTCATTCAATTGAAAAAAGAAAGGGTGGGCTCCCACGCCCACCCTCCCATTTGCCCATTATGTTTAAAAACTAAATGTTGCCTTAAGATTAAACAAAAATGCACCGTGTTAATGCTAATTCCCAATAGGGCATCTCAGCAGTACCCCAAGAACGACTGTGGGTATTATGTTCAAATTTTCGTGGCTACTTCTGCTCTTAAAATTAAACCAAATCAAAATAGAGTAAGTGTATCCAAGCTATCAAAGAAGAAACAGTTCTTTTTTACGAATGGTATCAAGTTTTCTATTTCAGGTCATTTGTGTCCAGATTTTTAAAAGGGTGTATGTTGTTAAAAATGACTGAAAGTTTTTCTCCCGCATACTAATAGCAGGCCAAACTATAAAGTCTTAAAAAGTGAAAAGATTTAAAGAGTCAATATAAAACAAACAGAAATTAATTTAAAAAACTTTTTCCACAAAATAAGTTTTTCAAAGAAAAGTAAAGAACTCCATTAAACCAAAAATGAGCAAAAACAGAATCAAATAATCTACCAAGTGTGAAACTACGACAAATCAGCATCGATAAATAAATGAAACTCTAAACGAACAGAAATTGCAATAATTAGCCGAGTAAAACTCAAACCGACCGGAAATCAATATGAGTTGGATTTAAAATCCCTTTGCCTTCCCAAGGCCAGAACATAATCTGCACTTTACTGAAAAAAAAATACAAATGAATGTGCATTTCCAGTATAATATACATATACTGATATTTAGTAATCAAAATTTTAATATTATTTGATTTATTAAAGTTATAAAAGTAAAAATATTTAAAATTTTTCAGTTTCCCAAAGTCGACACGGTTACAAAATCAGGTAAGCTGGAAGCTACTTACTGTGCAAGCTTTGGTCTTTTTCATGAGGAACCTGAAATCTGAAAATTTTGCCAAAGGTCTTCAGTGAGGCCACACTCACGAGAAAATTCTTTTGCTTTATGAAATATTACATCAAAAGCTTTTTCAGTTTGCATATCAGTAATTTTATCTCACATAGCTGCAGTAAGAGCAGTAGCTCTAGAGAAAAATAAGGTCTACCACCTGCAGCTGCTCAAACGGAGATATTGTGGCATTAAAAAAATTCGTTAGTTGGAGTGTAAATATAAATTCAAATGTCTGAAGACTGGTTGTGAGTCCGCGGGCCTGAGCCCACATATGAAGAGTGTTCTGGGAATTGATGAAACAGTCAAGATACAGTTGCATCTATTGAGTACTTTGTTCACCGATATATATCAGTATTAACAACAACAGCAAAAAATCCACAAAATAAGTTTATCAAAGAAAAGTAAAGAACTCCATTAAACAAAAAATGAGCAAAAATAAAATCAAATAATCGACCAAGCGTTGAACTACCACAAATCATCATCGATAAATAAATGAAACCCAAAACAAACAGAAATTACAATAAATAACAGAGTCAAACTCAAAACGATCAGAAATTAACATAAGTTGGGCTCAAAACCCCTATGGCTTCCCGTGACCAGAGCGTAATTTGCACTTTACTGAAAAAAATGTAAATGTTTTTACTTTTATAACTTTAATAAATCAAATAATATTAACATTTTGATTACTAAATATGAGTATACGTATATTAAACTGACAATGCACATTCATTTGTATTTTTTGTATTTAAAAAGGGCACTAGCCCTCTCAATTTCCGATTGAATGAGCCCCTATTGAAGTTTTTACGACAACGCTTTCTATAAAATCTTATATGTCTCCAGGGCATAACTTACAACCTTTGCACTGAGGGCTCTGATGGGGTCATCATCCTAAAAGACCTAATTTCCAGAACTTTCGACTACGTTGAACAAAATGGGTATCTCAAAATTTTGATTGGATATGTTTGGGGAAATGGTGGGCGTGAGAGGGGAGTTAGTTGCCCTTCAATCACTTTCGACTATTAAAAGGGCACTGGCCCTTTCAATTTCCAATCAGATGAGCCCTTTTTGAAGTTTCTACAACATCTCTTTCTATAAAAACCTTATAAGCCCCCAGTGCATAACTTACGACCCTCGTCCTTAGAGTTCTGGGGGGGGAGGGGTTTTCATTCTTAAAGACCTAATTTCCAAAAATTTCAACTACGTTGAATAAAATGGCTATCAAAAAGTTTTGATTGGATGTGTTTGGGGAAAAGGTGAATGTGAGAAGGGGGTTAGTCGCTCTCAAATCACTTTTGAGACTATCAAAAAGGCACTAGCCCTTTGAATTTCCAATCGAATGAGCCCTTTTCCAATTTTCTAAGACAAAGATTTCAATATAACCTTATAAGCCCCCAGGGAATAACTTATAACCCTTGCCTGAAGACTGTGAGGGGAGTGTTCTAATCAAAGGTATAATTTCCTGAACTTTAAACTGCGTGGAACAAAATAGCTATATCAAAATTTTTATTGGATGTTTTCGGGGAAATGGTGAAGGGGTGTTTGTTGCCTTTCAATCACTTTCGGCTATTAAAAAAAACTAGCCATTTCAATTTCCAATCGAATGAGCCATTTTTGAAGTTTCTACAACAAAGCGTTCTGTAAAAACCTTATATGCCCCAAGGGCAAAACTGACAACCCTTGCCCTGAGGGCTGGGGGGGGGTTGTCATCCTCATAGACCTAATTTCCAGAACTTTCAACTACGTTGAACAAAATGACTATATTAAAATTTTGATTGGATGTGTTTGGGGAAAAGGTGGGCGTGAGAGGAGGGTTAGTTGCCGTCCAACCACTTTCGAATATTAAAAAGGGCACTATCCCTTGAAATTTCCAATCGAATGAGACTCGTTTGAAGTTTCTACAACAACGCTTTCTATAAAAACCTTATATGCCCCCCAGGGCATAACTTACAACCCTTGCCCTGAGGGCTGTGGGGGAGTGTCCTCCTCAAAAAATAATTTCTATCTAGAAATCAGCTACGCTGAACAAAATTGCTATCTAAAAATTTGGATTGGATGTGTTTGGGGAAAAGGTGGCCGTGAGAGGGGGGTAAGTTGCCCTCAAATCACTTTCGACTATTAAAAAGGGCACTAACCCTTTGAATTTCCAATTGAATGAGCCCTTTTTGAAGTTTCTATGACAATACTTTCTATAAAAACCTTATATGCCCCCAAGGCAAAACTTACAACCCTTGCCCTGAGGGCTCTGGGGGGGGATATCCTCATAGACCTAATTTCCAGAACTTTCAACTACGTTGAACAAAATGGTTATCTTAGAATTTTGATTGGATGTGTTTGAGGAAAAGGTGGGCGTGAGATGGGGGTTATTTGCCCTCCAATCGCTTTTGACTATTAAAAGGGCACTAGCCCTTTGAATTTCCAATTGAATGAGCCTTTTTTGAAGTTTCTACGACAACATATTCTATAAAAAAAAAACACTTATATGTCCCCAGGGCATAACTTACAGCCCTTGCCCTGAGGGCTGTTTGGGAGTGTCCTCCTCAAATACATAAAGTCTATCTGGAAATCAACTACGCTGAACAAAATGACTATCTCAAAATTTTGATTGGATTTGTTTCGGACAAGGTGGGCGTGGAAGGGGTGTTAGTTGCCTTCCATTCACTTTCAACTATTAAAAAGTGCACAAACCACTCCGATCTCCAACTGAGTGAGCCCTTTTCGAAGTTTCTACGAAAACTTCTTCGATACGAAGTGCCCTGCTCTGAAGGAAAAAAATAATACATTGTGCCAACATCGTTCTTATATGCCCCCAGGGCATAACCTGAAACCCTTGCCCTGAGGGCTGTGGGGGAGTGACCTCCTCAAAAACATATTTTCTATGTGGAAATCAACTACGTTGAACAAAATGGCTATCTCAAAGTTTTGATTGGATGTGTTTCAGGAAATTGTTGCGCATGGAAGGGGTGTTAGTTGCTTTCCAATCCCTTTCGACTATTAAAAAGGGCACAAGCCACTCCAATTTCCAATTGAAGGAGCCCTTTTCGAAGTTTCTACGACAACTTCTTCGATACGAAGTGCCCTGGTCTTAAGGAAGAATTGGAAATTCTTTCTTATTGGAAGAATTGGAAAATGATACATTGTGCCGACATCGTTCTTATATGCCCCAGGGCATAACTTAAAACCCTTGCCCTGAGGTTTGTGGGGAGTGACCTCCTCAAAAACATATTTTCTATCTAGAAATCAACTACGTTGAAAAAAATGGTTATCTCAAAATTTTGATTGGATAAGTTTGGGGGAATGATGGGCGTGGGGGGGCTAGTTGCCCTCCAATGACTTTCGACTATTAAAAAGGGCAGTAACCACTCCAATTTCCAATCGAATGAGCCCTTTTCGAAGTTTCTACGACAACTCCTTCGATAGCAAGTGCCCTGGTCTAAGACCAAGAAAAAAAAATAAACAATACATTGTGCCAAATTCGTTCTTTACTTAGGCAGCGCTATTGTGCTGCCTATGATACCAATCTTGTAGTAGATGATTTCTCCAACTGAGGAACAGTTATGCCAGCGGCTTTCTGAGCATTAACAAACAGTTGGTAATGTATATTGCTATTCGCGATAACACAATAGAGCTCTTGAAGAATGGAGGAGAAAGATGCTATTTGTCTCAAGTTCTAAATACAAGCACCCAACACAAGGTTGAGTCTATGAGCACGACGGTGAACGTAAATTGCATACAGGGCAACTGCTTTAAGACCAGCTTGCATACCTGAATGTGGCTGCTCATGACACTGGCTTGATATTTTCATAGAAAAATTAAAAAACAACAAATTTGCCCCCCCCCCTTCCGAATGTCAAAAAGTAAAATCACCCCGCCCCCCCCGTCATTCCAAATTTTCTTGAATTGCCACCATTTGGTAGGTCTCTTATTTGTTTGTTTTTTTCATGTTGTTCTTGCCTTTTTTATAAGTTGGTTCAAGCCAAGCCCTCCCCCTCTATTGATAAGGCCTTTCAGTTGTGAAGTACAAATATTGGTATTTGATTGTTGGTATAAATTATTTTTAACTGTCCGATTAACAAATCTTGTGCTTTTTCCATATATGCATTTTGTTATTATTTTTGGAAAGTAAGATTTGGTCCTGTCCTTCAAAATTTTTATCGATTCTTTGAATTGTTATTTTATATAATATATTTTTTCTTGTCTTTCCTAAATCATAAGAAAATGTCTGGTCTGAAATTCTCACTTTGATTGTCTCAAAGTTCAAAAAGCTAAATTTCAAGACAGTTCAATAAAATTCGGAACAGATTCAAGAACGCACTCAAAGAAATAAAGAGTACAAACTAAAATCAGAGAGGGGCTATAGCCCCAGCCAGCCACTCCCTAATGACGCCCCTGGTCCTCCTTCAATGGAAATTTACAGATTCGTCGATATCATAGACCCAAAACTCACATCAGAGGGCAATATCCCATCATTCTGGCGTTTTCGTCAAATATTGAACACGCTTCGCTGGATTTTTGGCCGGTTGAAAAAGGTTGAACGTCAGATTGATCAGTAGGAGAAACCCATTGATTGTTGGAGCTGGACAGCATCTATCAAGACGTCTAGTGGAGAATGGCAGAATGAAATTGTCAATTGAGGATTTGTTTCCTATTAGGCATTTCTGAATGCTAATTTCTGTTTAGATTTGGGTTTATCGGAATTATCATTGACTTGTGAAATACGACGATTTGAAAAGTACGGGAAGTCAGAATTAATAAGAGCATTGTAACAGGAATCAGGTAAGTTTCCCCAGTATCAAACAGTCCATGGCAACGAACTGTATAGAGTGACTCGGCCTAATAGAAATCGAAACTCTAAAAAACGGAATTCTGATAACAATGGGTAAATCAAAAGAATTTGCTTTTATGCTGATTCCAAATATATAAAATTCAATAAGTTTGACTTAACCAATTAAAAGCTGCGAGTCTGAGGAAATTAGTCTGACTTTCGAAAAAGGGGGGAAATATTCCCAAGGGATCTTAACAAAAATTACACCATGAGGTTAAGCGTATCAGATGTTTCAACCTCTCATCTACAAAAATGAGGAATTTGGTGTTTGTTTCGCCAGAAGAAAGGTCACGGACACGCGTTTATTTATTTATTTTATTTCCCAGGCGTTATCGTATCGAACTAATGGTCCAAGAAGATCAGGCAAAGGCTCACTAGAACTGAAATTAAAAATATTAGTGCCTTTTTTAAGTAACCAAAAAGAATGGTGGGCAACTAGCCTCCCTCCCCCACCCCTGTTCCTATAAAGTCATCCGATAATAATTTTGAGATAGCCATTTCGCCCAAGATAGTTGAAAGGTCCAATAACCATGCCTCTACAGATGACACGACCCATGGGCACCAGCAGGCGGGCCATGCCCCCCTGGAAAGTTGGGAACATAAAGTAATTATAAGGAAAGAGAGCAGAATAGGAAAAAACCTTGAAAAAAATGTGTGTTGCCCCATTGCTGACTGCCTACCAATAGATTTTGACCATTAATAAGGAAAATAAAAGTTCTAATTTGTGACTGAGTAACCCTTTTCGATTTTCCCACAAAAATTTGTTCTATATGAACCAAAATCAAATCAAATTCGTTGGAGCCAAAAAAAAAATCAAATTCCTCATAGTAATGAATGGTAAGTAAATAACGATCCTTGTCAATAACGAAAGTATAAGAGCTTAACTATTGACAGCATTCAATCAAAGAGTCAGCTTTTTATGATGATCCTACTCATGAATATGTATTTGTTTATTAGTAATTAGTGCAGTTATTAGTACACAAGAAAGTTCGTATAATTATAGAAAACTCAAGGAAAACAACTTAATAAGGGGGAATTTTGGTAGATAATTGAAAGGTCCAATAACCATGCCTCTACAGATGACACGACCCATGGGCGCCGGCAGGCGGGCCATGCCCCCCTGGAAATTTGGGACTATAAAGTAATTATAAGGAAACCAAAGGAAAGAGAGCAGAATAGGAAAAAATCTTGGAAAAAATGTGTGTTGCCCCATTGCTGACTGCCTGCCAATAGATTTTGACCATTAATAAGGAAAATAAAAGTTCTAATTTGTGACTGAGTAACCCCTTTCGAGTTTCCCACAAAAATTTGTTCTATATGAACCAAAAGAAAATCAAATTCGTTGGAGCCAAAAAAAATCAAATTCTTCATATTAATGAATGGTAAGTAAATAACGATCCTTGTCAATAACGGAAGTATAAGAGCTTAACTGTTGACAGCATTCAATCAAAGAGTCAGCTTTTTATGGTGATCCTACTCGTAAATATGGATTTGTTTATTAGTAATTAGTAAAGTTATTAGTACACAAGAAAGTTCGTATAATTATAGAAAACTCAAGGAAAACAACTTAATAAGGGGGAATTTTGGTAGATAGCTGAAAGGTCCAATAACCATGCCTCTACAGATGACACGACCCATGGACGCCGGCAGGCGGGCCATGTCCCCCTGGAAATTTGGGACTATAAAGTAATTATAAGGAAACCAAAGGAAAGAGAGCAGAATAGGGGAAAATCTTGGAAAAAATGTGTGTTGCCCTGTTAATGACTGCCTGCCAATAGATTTTGACCATTAATAAGGAAAATAAAAGTTCTAATTTGTGACTGAGTAACCCCTTTCGAGTTTCCCACAAAAATTTGTTCTATATGAACCAAAAGAAAATCAAATTCGTTGGAGCCAAAAAATCAATTTCCTCATAGTAATGAATGGTAAGTAAATAACGATCCTTGTCAATAACGAAAGTATAAGAGCTTAACTATTGACAGCATTCAATCAACGAGTCAGCTTTTTATGGTGATCCTACTCGTAAATATGTATTTGTTTATTAGTAATTAGTGCAGTTATTTGTACACAAGAAAGTTCGTATAATCATAGAAAACTCAAGGAAAACAACTTAATAAGGGGGAATTTTGGTAAAAAAAAAATATACCATCAAATTTAGCTTGCATTGCAAGAGTACCCATGAGCTAATATATGAAGCCACTTTAATCAGAAATGTTTCCCCTGAACGGAATGCTGGGAATTTCTGTATTTTCCCCCTGAACAGACACGTTTTTTGTGTTTTATTATCATTTTTTTCCAGGAGTGATTGTATTTATCTAGTTTTCACTTTGAAAAAGATTTAATTTTCTACAGTCGTAAAGTATAAAGGTGTCAAATATGGCTTTTGGTATCCAAAATTAAATTAAAAATATTGAAATTGTTATCTGATTTTCTCAATCTTGGTTTTAATGTTTTATTTCGAACAAACTACTTTGATAATGCTTTACTTTTTATAAACACTGAGTCTAAAGGCATTAAATATTTTGTTGTCTGATAACCAAGTTCAAAAATGCTGAAATTGCTAAAAAAAAATATCCGTCCAACGCTTCGGCATTGCTCAACAGAATTGAATGCTGGGAGTTTATATCTTAGTTTTTGTAAGTAGGCTGTTGTTTTGTGTATTTTTTGTAGTTTCGAACTTTTTTCAATTGTAAGCGTTTTCACTTTAATTTAAATACTTTTTTTGTCGGCTTTAGAAAATTCCTATTCTCTAACTCTCATGAAACAAAGAAAAAAAACAAGTTTTTTCAACTGAAAGTGAGAAGCAGCATTAAAACTTAAAACGAACAGAAATTATTATGAATATGAGAGGGTGCCCCCTTCCTCAACACGTCACTCTTCACGCTACAGTTTTTCGGCACTTTAAAAAAAGTTCCTTATTTTTCTAATTGAACGACCCTTGTGTTGCAGGAGTCGTTTTTAAAGGATTTGTAAGAAATTTAAAATTTAGCGTAAAGAACGAGGTAATGAGGAGGGGGCAACCCCCTTCATATTCGTAATAATTTCTGTTCGTTTTAAGTTTTAATGTTGCTCCTTACTTCCAGTTGAAAAAACTAGTTTTTTTGTTTAATTTCTGATCGTTTTCTAAATAACGCCAGGATACCTGGCTCCACCTCCACGGAAAAGTCCCCGTCCCATAGAAATTTCCTCCGGACATTTCAATTCTGGCGAAAATTTACCCAGGACAATTACCCTTAACATCTCCAAGCGTAAAATTGAATCGGTAAAGAGAAAGTAAAGCATATAAAGAAATTTTGTATAGGAATTCTGGCAAATTCACCCAGTGTAAAATTTCTCCTGAAGAGTTCACCCCCTGGTAACTTCCATCTCCACGGAAACTTGTCCCAGCAGAAAAATCGTCCTCCCTTCCCCAACCCAAAAATATATGCATACTTCCCAATAAAAAATAAAACAATAGGCAAATTTTATAACTTAAAAATCTTTCCCCAGGGGCTTTAGTGAGTCATTTCATATCTAAAGACATAGTTATTGGGCCTTTCAACTATGCTGAACAAAAAAGTTATCTTAAAATTTTGATCGGACAATTTTGGAAAAAATGGCATGGGAGGGGGCCTAATTGCCCTCCAATTTTTTGGTCACATAAAAAAGAGCATTAGGATTAGAATGAACCATCTCCCGACGTTCTAGGCCCACTGGGTCGATACGATCCCCCCTGGAGAAAAAAAACAAATAAACTCGCATCCGTGATCTTTCTTCTGGCAAAAATTATAAAATTCCACATTTTTGCAGATACGAGCTTTAAACCTGTACAGTATTGGGTTCGTTGATACGCTGAATCTGATGATGTGTTTTTCATTAAAATTCTATGACTTCTAGGGGGTCTCTCTCCTTTTTTCAAAATCAGACGAATTTTCTCAGGCTCGTAGCTTTTAATGGGCAAGACTAAACTTAATGAAATATATATATTTGGAATCAGCAAAATAAGCCAATTTTTTTATATATCTATTGGTATCAAAATTCCGTCTTTTAGAATTTCGGTTACTATTAAGCCGGGTCGCTCCTTACTTATAGTTCGTTACCACCAACTGTTTGATTATCCATCAAAATCCAAATAGAGATCATTGAAATATTCATAGTTTTTTCTGCACCACCAAAAGTATTGTATTCATAAAACTTTACAGTTTCATAAAATGGAATTTAAAAAATATAGAATGTTTTTCCACTAAAGTAAGGAGCAAGTTTAAAACTTAAAATAAATGTAAATTACTCTGTATATAAAGGGGACATCCCCCTTCTAAACATTTTGTTCATGAAACAAAAGTTTGTTAGTGGTTTGAAACATTATTTTTCTAATTTCATATTTTCTTAAAAATTGGGGGAAAAAAAGCCAAACTTCACAGTAGAGAGTAGGGAGCTAAGGAGTAGACAGCCCCCCCACCCTCATACAAAGAATATTCTGTTTAAATAGGCTCCAAATCTGTTCTTTGCATTCAATTGAAAAGCTCATTTTTTTATTAAATTTCTGATTGCTTTCCAAATTATACCCAGGCCTAGCAAAGATATAATTGAGGTACCGGTCCCTTAAATCCCTGGTTAATGGCTTTTAAAATATGTAAATCAATAATTATCCGTTGATTAGTTCCGTCCTACGTTAAAATTTGCAATTTCAATTTTGGATAAAATTTGAATATACTTAAAAATTGGCAATGAATACTAATTTTAGTGAAAAGTCCTTGTTTATATTACTACTAAAGAATTTCAGTAGGATGAAAAGGAGTATTATTGTTTGTATGGATGGACATTCTGTGAGACTTTTGATATTCTACATAACTGAAGCCTCACAACCTCTACAATAGAATTTTCTTATCGATAAATACCTTAAATACATTCGTTTAAATACATTTAACTACTTCTAGAAAAAGAAAAATATTACCATTTAAAATTACTGAAAACTAAGTTCCTAGCAATATTTCCACCCCAAAGAAATTTGCTGGTGGGGATGATGATGACCTGCCTTGCCTTTTCCACTTATGTGCTTTTAGATATGGGAATGTAACATTTCAGCTGTATAGAGAAACATTTTAATTAATTACTACTCCCCCCCCCCTACCTCTTTCATCATTTATCTGAAGCCTCAGGAAGAGTAAGCAGTTTGGCCATTAAAATGTACTTTTGTAGGAATCTACCCTACCCTCACCTAAACACTGACTCACCCCCCCCCCCCTTCATTATAGCTGACACGCAATTGTATATCACAAAACGTAGCCTAATTTCACTACAAATAAAGCGAATCAACGTGGTTGAATCTAGTACTGCCACCGTTTGGCCTTACTTCTTTTGCAACTGGGAAGCCTAAAATATAGTATTGATACTTTTAAATCAATTAGCTTCTCAGAATTTTAAATAGATTGCAAATTCGTCCTCTTCGGGGAAAAGTCGTAGTTTCGTGCCCTAAACCACTTAAACTATCACCCAACCACAACTGCTATTTTTGAGTCTGGACCCCCCTGGAAAATTTTCTGCCGGCACCCCTGACACGACCCGCTACAACCCCTAAGGAAAGGGCTGTAAGTCGTGAAATTTGCCCATTGTTTACATATATAGACCTTATAGACCTACAGAAAGCGTTTGATAACGTAGATAGAATTTTGTTGTTTGAAGCTTTGAGTGAAATTGGATTACCACATCAGTTTATGAATATAATAGCTTCGATGTATTCATGGACTAAAAGTTTTGTGAAAATTCCACAACAGGGTGTCTCTTCCTCTTTTCCTGTAAGCAAGGGAGTTTTACAGGGAAGTACTTTATCTCCAAAATTATTTTGTATATTTATTAATGATATAGTGCAATTTTTCCAACGCCAATGGGCACCAACACTTCGTCTTGGAAATTTGAATCTTTCAATGTTGCTTTTCGCAGATGACATAATTTTACTGGCTGATTCTGAGAAAATCTACAATCTCTACTGAATATCCTAGCAGAATATCTGCAGAAAAAGAAACTGAAGGCTAATGTATCGAAAAGCCAAATATTGATATTTAACAAAAAGCAACCAGAGCTACCCCCCTAGTTTGATTTGGAAAGTCAAATTTTAAAAATAGAAGAGAAAGCAAAATATTTAGGCTTTACAGTAACTCGAAATGGTAAATGGACACAACATATACCAGCAACTACGACAAAAGGGAAAAATGCACTTTTCGGTATTTACAGAAGCAACGTTACAACAGGAATAGGCGATCCCAGCCTTCATAAGCATATATTTGTCACAAAAGCTTTACCCATACTGCATTACGGGGCAGAAATTTGGGGCTACCAGACTGCCCAAGGAACTCTACAACTACAATACTACAGGCATGCATATGGGCTGCATAAAACAACTCACTCTCTAGTATTGAAAGGTGACCTAGGCATCTACAGTTTAAAAATACGAAGAAAGATACAGATGATCAAGTTTTGGCTCAAAATCCTGAATTTACCCAAGGAAAGACTTATTTTGCTGCTTATAAAGATCTTCTCACCCAAAAAAGTAAAACCACTTGGACAGCACAGATCAGAAAATACTACAGGAAACAGGCTTTTCAGACGCGTGGAATGGAGGACAGGGACCACTGGACCAAGAAAACTTCATAAAAGAATTCCAAGCAAGATTGCACGACCAGGGAATTCAACTTTGGTGGACAGCTTTAGATAAGTCGACTAGTCTTGCTTTGTATAGAGATATAAAGCGGATTTATGGACAGGAGACATATTTGAAGCTGGGATTACCTAGTAAGTATATGAAAACGTGGATTCAGCTTCGAGCCAATTGTCTACCAATACAAGGAAAAGAAGTTTGGAAAAATAGAGAAGGTCCGGAAACGCAGCGTACTTGTCTAAAATGGGGTGAGATTGGTTTTGGGCTGGGTCATTTCCTCCTGCGATGCCGGCGGCTTTCTCATATAAGGGGAGAAATTTTGAAAGAGGGTAATGATTGGCTACTTCGGAGGATTTTAAGTTCAGATTCACCACAAACAGTAGTAAGTGTGGTAAATTTTGCATTGAAAGGTATGAATGTTGATTAAGAGGATAGTGATTTTAGTATGTCTTCATTTATTTATCCTTTTTCTTTTCTTTTTGTTTTGTATATGGCTGTAAAAAAGCTTTAATAATACATTATTATTATTATTATTATTATTATTATAGTGTTTTTTGCTGGGAAGCATATAAACATATTTCGGAAGGGGAGGAGGGCATTTTCTAGGGGGATAATTTTTCATGGGGATGGAAGTTTCCGGGGGTGAACTTTCCAAAAGAAATTTTGCCCGGGGGAATTTGCCAGAATTCCTTTACGAATTTCTATTTTACTTGTCTTACTTCCTGTTTGGTGATTCAATTTTACATGTGGAGATGTTCCAAGGGAAATTTCCAGCAGATTTAGAATTATCTGGGGGGTTTCCAAATTTTACACAGAGGGGGATCCCTGTATGATTTGAAAACAATCAGAATATTCCAGACAAAATTGTCCGCAGAAAATTTAGTCGGGGGAATTTTCAGTGAGGATGGAATTGTCCGGGGAGAATTTTCTGAAGGGAGGGGATTTAAGTAGGAAGAAGTTTCAATGGAGGAATTTTTAATGGAGGGATTTTCTATAAAGGGGGAGGCAGATTTGCCGGTAAAATTTAAAAAACGTTCTGAAAAAAAAACAAAAAAAACAAGCTTATTCGACTGACAGTACGAAGGAGCAAAATTAAAACTCAAAACGAACAGGAATTATATCGAATATGAGGGGGGCTGCCTCCTCCTTAATATCTTTCACTTTTACGCTAAAGTCTGACTAAAGGGCAGTTTAATTAGAATACGATGCTTTTTTAAAGTACTAGAAATATTACGAACGACGGATGGAGGATGGGGCATCCCCCTCAAATGAGAATAATTTGTGGCAAGATTTTACATATGTTGTTGTCCATACAAAGTAAATTACATGCCACAGTTTTAAGCATAAACAGTTTCTGTAAGTATATTTCCGATAATGATTATTTAATCTTTTTATGTTGCATAATTAGCCATCTCTACAATGTAAATTGGGTACTATCCATTATGCGGGCCTCTCAGGTTAATCACTATAGAGAAGGCAATGATAAAACCCGTTTTTTACGTCTGAACTGTTATATAGTAGGCAATGATAGCAAGATTTGCATTGCGTATACGATATTAAACTGTGGTTTTTGGGGTTTAGGGGGGGGGAAGGTACCTAGGTTAGGTTACGTATTTAATATATGCCATGCTTTACCCCCCACCCCCATCCCCTAATGTGCAAATATATAGCCCAAATTTGTTTCTAAACTATTATATATTCATCGTATTTTATTTTATTTCATTAGCATTAACCAAACTTGACGTTTTAGAGAGGCCCGCATAATGGGATGGCACCGTAAATTGTCTACCGCTCAATTTGACTTAATTCTAACCTTGGATTATTGCTATATCTCCCCATGTGGTTTATTGGAAACTGAGTTTGCCACCTCTAGTTTCTTGTTTTTTCAAACTTGCGCCAAAAAAATAAATCCTGAACACGTTATAATGATACCATACTAAAATACATTTTTTATTATTTATTTTGGAATGCTACAACTACTACATGTCTACAACTGCTACAACTATGATTACTACTACGACTACTGCTAATGCGACTCACTTTACATTAAAAAACAAGCACAATAAAAATAAATTGCATTTAAACGTCTTAACTTTTGCAAAGTTAATAATATTTCAAAATTTTTGAAACTTTTAGGATATATATTAAACTTTCAATCAACATTTCATTAATTCTTCCAAGTAATCTTGGTTATTATGGTAACTTTCTTTCTTCTTTTTTTGTTGATGTTCTACAAATAAAAGGACACAGCTAGAAGTAAAAATAATTCTCAGTAAACCACAAATGACGCTCTATCTTTTATAAGGAATAGGGGGTGGTAGCTCTCCTTCTGTTTGTGGTAGTTTCTGTTCAATTTTAAGTTTGACTTCATTATCGTTATAATTTATGCTCGTTTTTGATTTCACTTATTTAGTGATAGGGATTTTTGTTTCTTTCATGCTTAAATTAACTATTTGACTTTATTTTTGCTCGTCTTAAGCTTAATGTAGCTGTATACTTTCTCCGAAAATTTCTTGAATCCCAAATTTTTTTCTATATTAATTACCATAAAAAACCAATTTTTGATATATATTTTGTTATCAAGATCCTATTTATAGAATATTGATATTACCATTAGCAGGAGCCGCTCCTTACTTACAGTTCGCTGCCACGTACTGTTTGATGATAACCGTGCAAAGAAAAGAAAAGATTCTCATTTTGAAGAATATTCTCAAATAAAGTTTTTTTTTTTGTTTTTTTTTTTTTTTTTTTTTTTTTTTTTTTTTTTACAAGAATCGTGTTTAATGTCGATATCTCCTCTTTATAATTCGAGAAAAATATTGGAGGTCTGTTCAGTTGAGCATATTCGGCAGAATGTAAATTTAGCTTAAGTTTTGGCAAAAACAAACTTGTTTTTAAAGAGAACTCATTCCACTTTTTAAACTTAACTGAACATAAAAGTGGACCAAAAGAGTTTAATGTTACTTACTTTTTTTTTGTTGCCGTGAATGTACGATTTATCATTTATTAACTATTCCTTTCATTCGAATCTGACATTGTTTGATGTCTTTAAATATATAAAAAAAAATTATCCTCCTAAAACCCATCTGAATTGTACCAGTCACGCTAGATATAGATAAATTATTTGTTTGTGGAATAAGGATGGTTCTGGCAGTGAAAATGTGTCCCACCTCTAGGCCTTCGACACGTAAATTAAGCCACGCAAAATTACAAACTATGTTATATTTAATGGCAGTGGAGTTAGTAAGCTCGTTTTCCAAGGCCATATCCAGGGGGGTAGGGGGTTTGACCCCCTTCCCGAAATATTTGTCTGACTCGTAAAAATGTAAAAAATGGACAGAAACAAATTTTTTATGCCTTTTTTGAGGTTTTTTTTTGTGTAACCCCCCCAAAAATTTTTTTTTGAGTAAAACCCCCTCCGAAAAAAAAATCCTGGGTACGGCCTTGTCGTTTTCTAATGAATATCGTCTATTTGGATATTTATATATTTATTCAGAAATATGTGATTGGTTATTATAAGGGTTTTATAGCTGAAGGCTAAACTAACACGGATTTTATAGTCATGGTTGCAGCGATAGCTGCAACTTAATAAAGAGCGAACACAGTTGAACTGGTAACTGTTACCTAGGTCAAAATCGAAGGTATCTTATAGTCAGAAAGGAAAATTCTGGATTGTTGTTTTAAAAGGGATGGGGGAGGAGGGCTCGCTTCCCCTCAAATTATTTTGACTCTCAAAAAGGACACCAATTTTCATTCGAATGAGCACCCTCCAAAGTTTCTAAGACAACTTCTATACAGAATGGCTTCGGAAAAAATAATAATCATTGAAGCCTTATTGCTCTTTACTTAGGCAGTGTTATTGCGCTGCCTATGATTATAAATACACGAAATGTATTATGTTTAAACTTACACACCAAACTTTAGACCCCTGAGAAAATGTGCCTGTTTTTCAGAAAAGCGTAAAAGCACCCCCAAAAGGGTGAGTTTCCTTGATGAAAATTACACCATCAAATTTAGTACCGTTATATCACGAAACTGTGTTGCAGAGATCATGGTTGTAGCGGCAGCTGCAACCTAGTAAAGAACGAACCAAAGCCCATAGTAATCGAAAGTTGAAAAACATGTTTTCAATAAAACTGCCTTTGAGAAAAAATTGCCATCTAACACTTAATCAGGAATGGTAACTATTGTTAAGCTTGATCTTAGAAGTAAAAGTTTATTGGGAAAAGAAATTTATGGTGATTTCGAAAAAGAGCCTGAAAACCCTCGAAAATGGCGTCAGATCGAAATAAAAAGTACACCATTGGAACCTTAGACAGTGAAATTACAGTCCCCCTCCTTGAACAACAAAGAAAATTGTTTTTTAGCAGCGGTATTACTGATCTGTCTCCCTTTTTTTTCTCCTTTTTTTTCCAGGGCTAGCGGTTTACCAGAACATCATGGAGAGATGCTTAATGGCTGATTAGAATGCTATTTTTCACATCTACGTGCTTTTTATAAATTCCGCCATTTGCAAGTGCCATATGGCACAAAAATGGAACATTATGTGCCATTTCTCAAGGGGTGGGGCTAGCGGGCTACAAGAACATTGTGGACAGATGTTTAATAGCTCACATTAAAACTATTTCTCATATCTACGTTTTATTTATGAATTCTACCCCCTGCAACTGCCAAATGGCACTAACAATGACACTATTGATGGCATGTCTTAAGTGGAAAAGCTAGGGGCGAGTGGGCTGCCAGAACTTCTTAAAGAGATGTTTAATGGCTGATTTGAATGCTATTGCTCACATGTACGTTCTTTTAATCAGTTTTGCCATCTATAAATGCCAAATAGCACAAAAAATGGCCCCTTTTGTGCCACTTCTTAAGTTGAAAAGCTTCAAAGTATAAAACAGTACCATTGTAATAATTATGATCCAAAACCCTTAATTAGAGATTTACAAGGGACTCTCACCGTATACTCCCCCTCCCAGCCCCCGTAGTAAGTCTCATTAGTCCATTGGAAGAATTCACTTTGAACTCTTTAAGGCGGTCAGAAACAAAAGTAAAAAAACATGTTTAGGAAAAAAGTGCCTAGTAAAAAAAAATATCATCTGTCACTGACTCAGAAACGTTAACTATTATTTTGGTTCGTCTTAAAAGTAAAAGTTAATTGCGAAAAGGAATTTATGGTGATTTCGAAAAAAAGCCTCAAATCCCTCGAAAATGGCGTCAGATCAAAATCAAACGTATATCATTGGAATCAAAATGGTCAAAACCTTGTACAGGAAAGTTACAGTCCCTCTTCCTGAACAACAAGGAAAATCACTTTTTTTGCATCGGTAGCACTGATCTGTCTCCCATTTTCTTGTTGTTTTTTTTCTTCTTTTTTTCAACAGGGCTAGCGGGTTACCACAACATCATAGAGATATTCTTAATTGCACATTCAAAAGCTATTTCTCATATCTACGTGCTTTTTAAAATTATGCCATCTGCAAGTGCCATATAACACCAAAATGGCCTTTTTTGTGCTATTTCTCAAAGGGTTTAACCGTAAATAGGTTATATCAATCAACACGGTTTGAACTTCAAGAGTAGTTTGAAGTTTCTTGAATATCATTTTAAATTTAACTATAGGACCGTTGAAAGTAACATGTTCAGTATGAGCTCAGTTCAAATATTTGAATCATAGCAGAAAAAGGGGAATGCTAATTGAATTTTGAGTATAAAAAGATAATTACAAAAATAAGGAAATATACATTTACTTTGAAATAAGTTGAGCTTTCTTGTCTGCAAAATAAACACGCAAAAATTTATGTAAAAAAAAAACTTTGAACTTTTACAATCGCTTTTTTTAAATACATTTTTTGTAAGTTTCTGTAGGTAAAAAATTTCTTAAGATACAACCCTAATCTTAACTGTACTAACGGTGAAAATAAATTGCTTTCTGAATTCAATTTCTTCTAATTAATAACGAAAATCCTTTTGTGGGAACAGCTTATGTTTTGGCGATGAACGTCATTTTTGTAATGAGAACCAAAAAGCGCTCCAAAAAAATTCTTCCCTGGATTTGCCATAGATTTGCTGCTTACGCTAGTGGAAGGCCGGGTTTACCCCTGGACAAACAGCTGGACGAACAAGATCACAGCAAATCAGAGGGCTAGAATCCGTGGACGAACAAGACCACACCCTCTTTCTAAACCAACCACAGAGCTAGAAATACTAACGGGAGTGACATCATTAGACTCCCTGGAATTTCAGCATTGAATTTTAAGTAATTTCTTTGCCGTAATCAAAGTACCGTATTATCTGCTGCTACAATTTGTCCATGGGACATTATTTATAAAATCCTCTTATCTGATTATCGAATATTATTGAAGTAGAACTTTCATAGGGGGGAAACAGAGCTAGATATTATTCATATTTTTAATTGGATTGTACGAAAGGGATAAAAGAGTTAAAGGTGCGTAACAATTAAGGTAAGTCTGAGAGGATGGTATGTTTAAAATGTATCTCTGCACAGTTGCCAGAACAATGGAAACGTCAGAGATTAATTGACATTTTAGGGGATTATTTGGGGTGAAACAGTTTGAGACACGAGACTTGACGAAGCTTTACTTCTCGGCTGTGGTCGCTATAATAGACAAGTACACAATATGGGATTAGTGAGACGAATATGGATTTGAACCATCAAGGACCGCAACCACCAATGACCCTAACCATAAAGGACCTCAACCTCCTAGGTCATCTCTCCCCAACCTCCAAGGGACTCCCCTGTATCCAATTTTTTGGGCCCATCCCAAAAATTTCTTAATATGATTTTTTTTTTTTAACATGATCATTTTATTTCAACCTTTTTTTACGTGTCTTAGAATGACATAAAACATACTTAAAGCATAAAATTGATTTTCTAATGAAGTAATTTCATTGTCGAAATCAACGATAGTTCTTGTCTTAATATTCCTCCTAAACCCGTTTTACAAGTTGAAGTACTCCTCTTTTTTCACTCCCAACAATACTTTACGACTTTTTGCATACCCCAACACCAAGCAAATACTTTTCAAAAGGCTTTATTATATTATTTCAGAACAAGTTTTTTTTCTTAGTATTCCTCATAAACCTGTTTTACATGTTGAAGTACTCATCTTTTTTCACTCCCAACATTACTTTACGATTTTTTAAATACCCCAAAACCAAGCAAATACTTTTCAAAGGGCTTTATTAAATTATTTCAGAACAAGTTCTTTTCTTAATATTCCTCCTAAACCTGTTTTACAAATTGAAGTACTCATCTTTTTTCACTCCCAACATTACTTTACGACTATTTGCATACACCAACACTAAGCAATACTTTTCAAAAGGCTTTATAATATTATTTCAGAACAAGTTATTTTCTTAATATTCCTCCTAAACCCGTTTTACAAGTCGAAATACTCATCTTTTTTCACTCCCAACATTACTTTACGACTTTTTGCATACCCCAACTTTAAGCAATACTTTTCAAAAGGCTCTATAATATTATTTCAGAACAACTTCTTTTTTAATATTCCTCCTAAACCCATTTTACAATTTGAAGTATTCATCTTTTTTCACTCCCAACATTACTTTACGACTTTTTGCATACCCAAACACCAAGAAAATACTTTTAAAGGCTTTATTATATTATTTCAGAAGAAGTTCTTTTCTTAATATTCCTCCTAAACCCATTTTACAAGTTGAAGTGCTCATCTTTTTCACTCCCAACATTACTTTACGACTTTTTGCATACCCCAACACCAAGCAAAACCTTTCAAAAGGCTTTATAATATTATTTTAGGACAACTTCTTTCCTTAATATTCCTCTTAAACCCATTTTAAAAGTTGAAGTACTAATCTTTTTCACTCCCAAAATTACTTTACGACTTTTTGCATACCCCAACACCAAGGAACACTTTTCAAAAGGCTTTATTATATTACTTCAGAACAAGTTCTTTTCGATGAGTTAAAGTACTCATCTTTTTTCAAACCAACATTACTTTACGACTTTTCGCATACCCCAATACCAAGAAATACATTTCAAGAGGCTTTATTATATTACTTCAGAACAAATTCTTTTCTTAATATTCCTCCTAAACCTGTTTTACAAGTTGAAGTACTCATTTTTTTTCACTCCCAACATTACTTTTACGACTTTTTGCATACCCCAACACAAAGCAATACTTTTCAAAAGGCTTTATTATTCTATTTCAGAATAAGTTGTTTTCTTAATATTCCTCCTAAACACATTTTACAAGTCGATGTACTCATCTTTTTTTCACTTCCAACATTACTTTACGACATTTTGCACACCCTAACACCAATCAATACCTTTCAAAATGCTTTATAATATTATTTCAGAACAACTTCTTTTCTTAATATTCCTCCTAAACCAATTTTAAAAGTTGAAGTACTCATCCTTTTCACTCTCAACATTAATTTACGACTTTTGCATACCCCAACATCAAGCAATACTTTTCAAAAGGTTTTATTATATTATTTCAGAACAAGTTCTTTTTGTAATATTCCTCCTAAACCTGTTTTACAAATTGAAGTACTCATCTTTTTTCACTCCCAACATTAATTTACGACTTTTTGCATACCCCAACACCAAGAAATACATTTCAAAAGGCTTTATTATATTATTTCAGAAAAAGTTCTTTTCGTAATATTCCTCCTAAACAGGTTTTACAAGTTAAAGTACTCATCGTATTTCACTCCCAACATTACTTTACGACTTTTTGCAAACCCCAGCACCAAGCGATACTTTTCAAAAGATTTTATAATATTATTTCAGAACAAGTTCTTTTCTTATTATTCCTCCTATACCCTGTTTTAAAAGTTGAAGTACTCATCTTTTTTTTACTCCCAACATTACTTTACGACTTTTTGCATACCCCAACACCAAGCAATACATTTCAAAATGCTTTATTATATTATTTCAGAACAAGTTCTTTTCTTAATATTCCTCCTAAACCCATTTTACAAGTTGAAGTACTCATCTTTTTTCACTCCCAACATTACTTTACAACTTTTTTTATACCCCAACACCAAGCTATTCTTTTCAACAGGCTTTATTATTTTATTTCAGAACAAGTTCTTTTCTTAAGATTCCTCCTAAACCCATTTTACAAGTTAAAGTACTCATCTTGTTTCACTCCCAACATTACTTTACGACTTTTTGCATACCCAAACACAAAGCAATACTTTTCAAATGGCCTTATTATTTTATTTCAGTACAAGTTCTTTTCTTAATATTCCTCCTAAACCCATTTTACAAGTTGAAGTACTCATCTTTTTTTCACTACCAACATTACTTTACGACTTTTTGCAAACCCCAACACCAAGCAATAATTTCAAAAGGCCTTATTATATTATTTCAGAACAAGTTCTTTTCTTAATATTCCTCCTAAATTGTTTTGCAAGTCGAAGTACTCATCTTTTTTCACTCCCAACATTACTTTACGACTTTTTGCATACCCCAACTTTAAGCAATACTTTTCAAAAGGCTCTATAATATTATTTCAGAACAACTTCTTTTTAATATTCCTCCTAAACCTGTTTTACAAGTTGAAGTACTCATCTTTTTTCACTCCTAACATTACTTTACGAGTTTTTGCATACCCCAACACCAAGTAATACTTTTCAAAAGGCTTTGTTATTTTGTTTCAGAACAACTTCTTTTCTTAATATTCCTCCTAAACCCATTTTACAAGTTGAAGTACTCATCTTTCTTTCACTCCCAATATTACTTTACGACTTTTTTGCACACCCCAACACCAAGAAATACTTTTCAAAAGGCTTTATTATATAATTTTAGAACAAGTTCTTTTCTTAATATTTCTCCTAAACCCGTTTTATAAGTTGAGGTACTCATGTTTTTTCACTCCCAAAAATTACTTTACGACTTTTTGCATACCCCAACACCAAGCAATACTTTTCAAAAGACTTTATTATATCATTTCACAAGAAGTTTTTTTCGTAATATACCTCCTAAATCTGTTTTACAAGTTAAAGTACTCATCTTTTTTCACTCCCAACATTACTTTACGACTTTTTGCAAACACCAGCACCAAGCAATACTTTCCAAAAGGCTTTTTAATATTTTTTCAGAACAAGTTCTTTTCTTCATATTCCTCCTAAACCTGTTTTAAAGTTGAAGTACTCATCTTTCTTTCACTCCCAACATTACTTTACGACTTTTTGAATACCCCAACACCAAGAAATACATTTCAAAAGGCTTTATTATATTATTTCAGAACAAAATCTTTTCTTAATATTCCTCCTAAATCCATTTTACAAGTTGAAGTACTCATCTTTTTTTCACTCCCAACATTAGTTTACGACTTTTTGCATACCCCAACACCAAGCAATACTTTCAAAAGGCTTTAGTGTATTATTTCAGAACAAGTTCTGTTCTTAATATTCCTCCTAAACCCGTTTTACAAGTCGTAGTACTCATCTTTTTTCCCTCCCAACATTACTTTACGACTTTTTGCATACCCCAACTTTAAGCAATACTTTTCAAAAGGCTCTATAATATTATTTCAGAACAACTTCTTTTTAATATTCCTCCTAAACCTGTTTTACAAGTTGAAGTACTCATCTTTTTTCACTCCTAACATTACTTTACGAGTTTTTGCATACCCCAACACCAAGTAATACTTTTCAAAAGGCTTTGTTATATCTCATAACAAGTTCTTTTCTTAATATTCCTCCTAAACCCATTTTACAAGATGAAGTACTCATCTTTTTTCACTTCCAATATTACTTTACGACTTTTTGCATACCTCAACACCAAGCAATACCTTTCAAAAAGCTTTATAATATTATTTCAGAACAAGTTCTTTTCTTAATATTCCTCCTAAATCTGTTTTACAAGTTGAAGTACTCATCTTTTTTCACTCCTAACATTACTTTACGAGTTTTTGCATACCCGAACACCAAGTAATAATTTTCAAAAGGCTTTGTTATTTTATTTCAGAACAAGTTCTTTTCTTAATATTCCTCCTAAACCCATTTTACAAGCTGAAGTACTCATCTTTTTTTCACTCCCAATATTACTTTACGACTTTTTGCATACCTCAACACCAAGCAATACCTTTCAAAAGGCTTTATAATATTATTTCAGAACAACTTCTTTTTTAATATTCCTCCTAAACCCATTTTGCAAGTTGAGGTACTCATCTTTTGCACTCCCAGCATTACTTTAAGACTTTTTGCATACCCCAACACCAAGCAATACTTTCAAAAGGCTTTATTATATTATTTCAGAACTTGTAAAACAGGTTTAGGAGGAATATAAAGAAAAGAACTTGCTCTGAAATAATATTATAAAGCCTTTTGAAAAGTATTACCCATTTTACAAGTTGAAGTGCTCATCTTTTTCACTCCCAACATTACTGTACGACTTTTTGCATACCCCAACACCAAGTAATACTTTTCAAAAGGCTTTGTTATTTTGTTTCAGAACAAGTTCTTTTCTAAATATTCCTCCTAAACCCATTTTACAAGTTGAAGTACTCATGTTTTTTTCACTCCGAACATTACTTTACGACTTTTTGCATACCTCAACACTAAGCAATACCTATCAAAAGGCTTTATAATATTATTTCAGAACAACTTCTTTTCTTAATATTCCTCCCAGACCTGTGTTACAAGTTGAAGTACTCATCTTTTTTCACTCCTAACATTACTTTACAAGTTTTTGCATACCCCAACACCAAGTAATACTTTTCAAAAGGCTTTGTTATTTTGTTTCAGAACAAGTTCTTTTCTTAATATTCCTCCTAAACCCATTTTACAAGCTGAAGCACTCATCTTTTTTTCACTCCCAATATTACTTTACGACTTTTTGCATACCTCAAAACCAAGCAATACCTTTCAAAAAGCTTTATAATATTATTTCAGAACAAGTTCTTTTCTTAATATTCCTCCTAAACCCATTGTGCAAGTTGAGGTACTCATCTTTTGCACTCCCAGCATTACTTTAAGACTTTTTGCATACCCCAACACCAAGCAATACTTTCAAAAGGCTTTATTATATTATTTCAGAACTTGTAAAACAGGTTTAGGAGGAATATAAAGAAAAGAACTTGCTCTGAAATAATATTATAAAGCCTTTTGAAAAGTATTACCAATTTTACAAGTTGAAGTGCTCATCTTTTTCACTCCCAACATTACTTTACGACTTATTGCATACCCCAACACCAGGCAATACTTTTCAAAAGGTTTTATTATATTATTTCAGAACAAATTCTTTTCGTAATATTCCTCCTAAACCTGTTTTACAAATTAAAGTACTCATCTTTTTTCACTCCCAACATTACTTTACGACTTTTTGCATACCCCAACACCAAGAAATACATTTCAAAAGGCTTTATTATATTATTTCAGAAAAAGTTCTTTTCTTAATATTCCTCTTAAACAGGTTTTACAAGTTAAAGTACTCATCTTTTTTCACTTCCAACGTTACTTTACGACTTTTTGCAAACCCCAGCACCAAGCAATACTTTTCAATATGCTTTATAAAATAATTTCAGAACAACTTCTTTTCTTAATATTCCTCCTAAACCTGTTTCACAAGTTGAAGTACTCATCTTTTTTTCACTCCCAACCTTTACTTTACGACTTTTTGCATACCCCAACACCAAGCAATACCATTTTCAAAAGGCTTTATTATATTATTTCAGAACAAGCTCTTTTCTTAATATTCCTCCTAAACCCATTTTACAAGTTGAAGTACTCATGTTTTTCACTCCGAACATTACCTTACGATTTTTTTTATACCCCAACACCAAACAATACTTTTCAAAAGGCTTTATTATTTTATTTCAGAACAAGTTCTTTTCTTAATATTCCTCCTAAACCCATTTTACAAGTTAAAGGAATCATCTTTTTTCACTCCCAACACTCCTTTACGACTTTTTGCATACCCCAACACAAAGCATTACTTTTAAATGGCTTTATGATTTTATTTCAGAACAAGTTCTTTTCTTAATATTCCTCCTAAGCCCATTTTACGAGTTGAAGTACTCATCTTTTTTCACTCCCAACAATACATTACGACTTTTTTGCATACCCCAACACCAAGAAATACTTTTCAAAAGGCTTTATTAAATAGTTTTAGAACAAGTTCTTTTCTTAATATTCCTCCTAAACCCGTTTTATAAGTTCAAGTAATAATCTTTTTTGACTCCCAAACATTACTTTATGACTTTTTGCATACCCCAACACCAAGCAATACTTTTCAAAAGGCTTTATAATATTATTTCAGAACAAGTTCTATTCTTAATATTCCTCCTAAACCTGTTTTACAAGTTGAAGTACTCATTTTTTTCACTCCCAACATTACTTTACCTTTTGTATACCCCAACACCAAGCAATACTTTTCAAAAGGCTTTATTTTATTATTTCAGAACAAGTTCTTTTCTTAATATTCCTCCTAAGCCCATTATACAAGTTGAAGTACTAATCTTTTTTCACTCCCATCAATACTTTACGACTTTTTGCATACCCCAACACCAAGAAATACATTTCAAAGTACTTTATTGTATTATTTCAAAGCAAGTTCTTTTCGTAATATTCCTCCTAAATCTCTTTTACAATTTGAAGTACTTGTCTTTTTTCACTCACAATAAAACTTCACAACTTTTTGCATACCTCAAAACCAAGCGATACTTTTAAAAATGATTTGTTATATTATTTAAGAACAACTGCTTTTCTTAAGATTCCTTCTAAACTAATTTTACAAGTTGAAGTACTCATATTTTTTCACTCCCAACATTACTTTACGACTTTTTGCATACCCCAACACCAAGAAATACTTTTCAAAAGGCTTTATAATATTATTTCAGAACAACTTCTTTTCTTAATATTCTTCCTAAACCCATTTTAGAAGTTGAATTCTTTGTTCACTCCCAATATTACTTTAAGACTTTTTGCATACCCCAACGCAAAGCAATACTTTTCAAAAGGCTTTATTATATTATTACAGAACAAGTTCTTTTCTTAATATTCCTCCTAAACCCGTTTTACAAGTCGAAGTACTCATCTTTTTTCACTCCAAACATTACTTTACGACTTTTTGCAAACCCCAGCACCAAGCAATACTTTTCAAAAGGCTTTATAATATTATTTCAGAACAAGTTCTTTTCTTAATTTCCTCCTAAACCTGTTTTACAAGTTGAAGTATTCATCGTTTTTCACTCCCAACATTACTTTATGGTTTTTTGCATACCCCAACACCAAGCAATACATTTCAAAAGGCTTTATTATATTATTTCAGAACAAGTTTTTTTCTTAACATTCCTCTTAAACCCGTTTTACAAGTTGAGGTACTCATCTTTTTCACTCCCAACATTACTTTACGAGTTTTTACATACCCGAACACCAAGTAATACTTTTCAAAAGGCTTTATTATTTTATTTCAGAACAAGTTTTTTCTTAATATTTCTCCTAAACTCATTTTACAAGTTGAAGTACTCATCTTTTTTCACTCCCAATATTACTTTACGACTTTTTGCATACCCCAACACCAAGCAATACCTTTCAAAAGGCTTTATAATATTATTTCAGAACAACTTCTTTTCTTAATATTCCTCCTAAACCCATTTTACAGGTTGAGGTACTCATCTTTTTCACTCCCAACATTACTTTACGATTTTTTGCATACCCCAACACCAAGCAATACTTTTCAAAAGGCTTTATTATATTATTTCAGAACAAGTTCTTTTCTTAATATTCCTCCTAAACCCGTTTTATAAGTTGAAGTGCTCATTTTTTTCACTCCCAACATTACTTTACGACTTTTTGTATACCCCAACACAAAGCAATACTTTTCAAAAGCCTTTATTATTTTATTTCAGAACAAGTTCTTTTCTTAATATTCCTCCTAAACCCATTTTACAAGTTGAAGTACTCATCTTTTTCACTCCCAACTTTAATTTACGACTTTTTGCATACCCCAACACAAAGAAGTACTTTTCAAAAGCCTTTATTATATTATTTCAGAACAAGTTCTTTTCTTAATATTCCTCCTAAACCCATTTTACAAGTTGAAGTACTCATCTTTTTCACTCCTAACATTACTTTATGAGTTTTTGCATACCCCAACACCAAGCAATACTTTTCAAAAGGCTTTATTATATTATTTCAGAACCAGTTATATTCTTAATATTCCTCCTAAGCCCGTTTTACAAGTTGAAGTACTCATCTTTTTTCACTCCCAATATTACTTTACGACTTTCTTCATACCCCAACACAAAGCAATACTTTTCAAAAGGCGTTATTATTTTACTTCAGAACAAGTTGTTTTCTTAATATTCCTCCTAAACCCATTTTACAAGTTGAAGTACTCATCTTTTTTCACTCCCAACGTTACTTTACGCCTTTTTGCATACCCCCACACCAATCAATACCTTTCAAAATGCTTTATGATATTATTTCAGAACAACTTCTTTTCTTAATATTCCTTCTAAACCCATTTTACAACTTGAAGTACTCATCTTTTTCACTCCCAACATTACTTTACGACTTTTTGCATGCCCCAACCCCAAGCAATACTTTTCAAAAGGCTTTATTATATTATTTCAGAACAAGTTCTTTTCTTAACATTCCGCCTAACCCATTTTACAAATTAAAGTACTCATCTTTTTTCACTCCTAACATTCCTTTACGACTTTTTGCATACCCCAACACCAAGCAATACTTTTCAAAAGAACTTATAATATTATTTCAGAACAAGTCCCTTCTTAATATTCGTCCTAAACCTATTTTACAAGTTTAAGTACTCATCTTTTTTCACTCCAAACATTACTTTACGACTTTTTGCATACCCCAACACCAAGCAATAAATTTCAAAAGGCTTTATTGTATTATTACAGAACAAGTTCTTTTCTTAATATTCTTCCTAAACCCATTTTATAATTTGAAGTACTCATCTTTTTTCACTCCCAACATTACTTTACGACTTTTTTTATACCCCAACACCAAGCAAATTCTTTTCAAAAGGCGTTATTATATTATTTCAGAACAATTTATTTTCTTAACATTCCTCCTAAACCCATTTTACAAGTTCAAGTCCTCATCTTTTTTCACTCCCAACATTAATTTACGAATTTTTGCATACCCCAACACATAGCAATACTTTTCAAAAGGCTTTATTATTTTATTTCAGAACAACTTCTTTTCTTTATATTCCTCCCTAAACCCATTTTACAAGTTGAAGTACTCACCTTTTTTCACTCCCAACAATACATTACGACTTTTTTGCATACCCCTACACCAAGAAATACTTTTCAAAAGGCTTTATTATTTTATTTCAGAACAAGTTCTTTTCTTAATATTCCTCCTAAACCCATTTTACAAGTTGAAGTACTAATCTTTTTTCACTCCCAATATTACTTTAAGACTTTTTGCATACCCCAACACAAAGCAATACTTTTCAAAAGGCTTTATTATTTTATTTCAGAACAAGTTCTTCTCTTAATATTCCTCTCTAAACCCGTTTTACAAGTTGAAGTACTCATCTTTTTTCACTCCCAACATTACTTTACGACTTTTTGCATACCCCAGCACCAAGCAATACTTTTCATAAGGCTTTATAATATTATTTCAGAAAAAGTTCTTTTCTTAATATTCCTCCGAAATCTGTTTTACAAATTTAAATACTCATCTTTTTCAATCCTAACATTAGTTTATGACTTTTTGTACACCCCAACAAAAAAAAATACTTTTGAAAAGGCTTTGATATATTATTTCAGGACAAGTTCTTTTCCTAATATTCCTCCGGAATTTGTTCTACAAGATGAAGTAATCATCTTTTTTCACTTCAAACATTACTTTACGACTTTTTGCATACCCCAACACCAAGCAATACTTTTCAAAAGGCTTTATTATTTTATTTCAGAACAAGCTCTTTTCTTAATATTCCTCCTAAGCCCATTATACAAGTTGAAGTACTCATCTTTTTTCACTCCCAACATTACTTTAAGACTTTTTGCATACCCCAACACCAAGCAATACTTTTCAAAAGGCTTTATTATTTTATTTCAGAACAAGTTCTTTTCTTAATATTCCTCTCTAAACCCATTTTACAAGTTGAAGTACAAATCTTTTTTCACTCCAAACAATACTTTACGACTTTTCGCATACCCCAACACCAAGCAATACTTTTCAAAATGCTTTATAGTATTATTTCAGAGCAACTTCTTTTTTTAATATTCCTCCTAAACCCATTTTACAAGTTGAAGTACTCATCTTTTTTCACTCCCAATATTACTTTACGACTTTTTGCAAACCCCAACACCAAGCAATACCTTTCAAAAGGCTTTATAATATTATTTCAGAACAACTTCTTTTCTTAATTTTCCTCCTAAACCCATTTTACAAGTTGAGGTACTCATCTTTTTAATTCCCAACATTGCTTTACGACTTTTTGCATACCCCAACACCAAGCAATACTTTTCAAAAGGCTTTATTATATTATTTCAGAAAAAGTTCTTTTCTTAATATTCCTCCTAAACCCGTTTTACAAGTTGAAGTACTCATCTTTTTTCACTCCTAACATTACTTTACGAGTTTTTACATACCCGAACACCAAGTAATACTTTTCAAAAGGCTTTATTATTTTATTTCAGAACAAGTTCTTTTCTTAATATTCCTCCTAAACCCATTTTACAAGTTGAAGTACTCATCTTTTTTCACTCCCAATAGTACTTTACGACTTTTTCATACCCCAACACCAAGCAATATCTTGCAAAAGGCTTTATAATATTATTTCAGAACAACTTCTGTTCTTAATATTCCTCCTAAACCCATTTTACAAGTTGAAGTACTCATCTTTTTTCACTCCCAACATTACTTTACGATTTTTTGCATACCCCAACACCAAGCAATAATTTTCAAAATTCTTTATTATATTATTCCAGAACAAGTTCTTTTCTTAATATTTCTCCTAAACCCGTTTTACAAGTCGAAGTACGCATCTTTTTTCACTCCCAACATTACTTTACGACTTTTTGCATACCCCAACACAAAGCAATACTTTTCAAAATCCTTTATTATTTTATGTCAGAACAAGTTCTTTTCTTAATATTCCTCCTAAACTCATTTTACAAGTTGAAGTACTCATCTTTTTTCACTCCCAACAATACTTGACGACTTTTTGCATACCCCAACACCAAGCAATACTTTTCAAAAGGCTTTATTATTTTATTTCAGAACAAGTTATTTTATTAATATTCCTCTCTCAACCCATTTTACAAGTTGAAGTACACATCTTTTTTCACTCCCACCATAACTTTACGACTTTTTGCATACCCCAACACCAAGAAATACTTTTCAAAATTCTTTATAATATTATTTCAGAACAAGTTCTTTTCTTAATATTCCTCCTAAGCGTGTTTTACAAGTTGAACTACTCATCGTTTTTCACCCCCAACATTACTTTACGACTTTTTTGCATACCCCAACACCAAGCAATGCTTTTCAAAAGCCTTTATTATTTTATGTCAGAACAAGTTCTTTTCTTAATATCCCTCCTAAACCCATTTTACAAGTTGAAGTACTCATCTTTTTCACTCCTAACATTACTTTATGAGTTTTTGCATACCCCAACACCAAGCAATACTTTTCAAAAGGCTTTATTATATTATTTCAGAACAAGTTCTATTCTTAATATTCCTCCTAAACCCGTTTTACAAGTTGAAGTTCTCATCTTTTTTCACTCCCAATATTACTTTACGACTTTCTTCATACCCCAACACAAAGCAATACTTTTCAAAAGGCGTTATTATTTTACTTCAGAACAAGTTGTTTTCTAAATATTCCTCCTAAACCCATTTTACAAGTTGAAGTACTCATCTTTTTTCACTCCCAACATTACTTTACAACTTTTTGCATACCCCCACACCAATCAATACCTTTCAAAATGCTTTATGATATTATTTCAGAACAACTTCTTTTCTTAATATTCCTTCTAAACCCATTTTACAACTTGAAGTACTCATCTTTTTCACTCCCAACATTACTTTACGACTTTTCGCATGCCCCAACCCCAAGCAATACTTTTCAAAAGGCTTTATTATATTATTTCAGAACAAGTTCTTTTCTTAACATTCCGCCTAACCCATTTTACAAATTAAAGTACTCATCTTTTTTCACTCCTAACATTCCTTTACGACTTTTTTCATACCCAAACACGAAGCAATACTTTTCGAAAGGATTTATTATATTATTTCAGAACAAGTCCTTTCTTAATATTCCTCCTAAACCTGTTTTAAAAGTTGAAGTACTCATCTTTTTTCACTCCAAACATTACTTTACGACTTTTTGCATACCCAACAACAAGCAATAAATTTCAAAAGGCTTTATTATATTATTTCAGAACAAATTCTTTTCTTAATATTCTTCCTAAACCCATTTTATAATTTGAAGTACTCATCTTATTTCACTCCCAACATTACTTTACGACTTTTTTTATACCCCAACACCAAGCAATGCTTTTCAAAAGGCTTTATTATTTTATTTCAGAACAAGTTATTTTCTTAATGTTCCTCCTACACCCATTTTACAAGTTGAATTACTCATCTTTTTTCACTCCCAACATTACTTTACGACTTTGTGCATACCCCAACACATAGCAATACTTTTCAAAAGGCTTTATTATTTTATTTCAGAACAAGTTCTTTTCTTAATATTCCTCACTAAACCCATTTTACAAGTTGAAGTACTCACCTTTTTTAGCTCCCAACAATACATTACGACTTTTTTGCATACCCCTACACCAAGAAATACTTTTCAAAAGGCTTTATTATTTTATTTCAGAACAAGTTCTTTTCTTAATATTCCTCCTAAACCCATTTTACAAGTTGAAGTACTAATCTTTTTTCACTCCCAATATTACTTTAAGACTTTTTGCATACCCCAACACAAAGCAATACTTTTCAAAAGGCTTTATTATTTTATTTCAGAACAAGTTCTTTTCTTAATATTCCTCTCTAAACCCATTTTACAAGTTGAAGTACTCATCTTTTTTCACTCCAAACATTACTTTACGACTTTTTGCAAACCCCAGCACCAAGCAATACATTTTCAAAAGGCTTTATAATATTATTTCAGAACAAGTTCTTTTCTTAATTTCCTACTAAACCTGTTTTACAAGTTGAAGTATTTATCGTTTTTCACTCCCAACATTACTTTATGACTTTATGCATACCCAAAAAACAAGCAATACTTTTCAAAATTCTTTAAAATAGTATTTCAGAACAACTTCCTTTAGTAATAAACATCATAAAACGATTTTACAATATGTCGTACTCATCTTTTATCACTCCTAACAATACTTGACAAGGTTTTGTATACCCCAACAACCAGTAATACTTTTCAAAAGGCTGTATTATATTATTTCAGAACAAATTCTTTTCTTAATATTCCTCCTAAACCCATTTTAAAGGTTGAGGTACTCATCTTTTTCACTCCCAACATTGCTTTACGACTTTTTGCATACCCCAACACCAAGCAATACTTTTCAAAAGGCTTTATTGTATTATTTCAGAATAAGTGCTTTTCTTAATATTCCTCCTAAACCCGTTTTTTCAAGTTGAAGGACTCATATTTTTTCACTCCTAACATTACTTTACGAGTTTTTACATACCCGAACACCAAGTAATACTTTTCAAAAGGCTTTATTATTTTATTTCAGAACAAGTTCTTTTCTTAATATTCCTCCTAAACCCATTTTACAAGTTGAAGTACTCATCTTTTTTCACTCCCAATAGTACTTTACAACTTTTTGCATACCCCAACACCAAGCAACACCTTGCAAAAGGCTTTATAATATTATTTCAGAACAACTTCTTTTCTTAATATTCCTCCTAAACCCATTTTACAAGTTGAGGTACTCATCTTTTTCACTCCCAACATTACTTTACGGTTTTTTGCATACCCCAACACCAAGCAATACTTTTCAAAATCCTTTATTATTTTATGTCAGAACAAGTTCTTTTCTTAATATTCCTCCTAAACTCATTTTACAAGTCGAAGTACGCATCTTTTTTCACTCCCAACATTACTTTACGAATTTTTGCATACCCCAACACAAAGCAATACTTTTCAAAATCCTTTA
The DNA here is from genome assembly GCF_049724085.1 of Artemia sp. Qi Xiang Cuo. Classification (NCBI taxonomy): domain Eukaryota; kingdom Metazoa; phylum Arthropoda; class Branchiopoda; order Anostraca; family Artemiidae; genus Artemia; species Artemia sp. Qi Xiang Cuo. The sequence goes on along the minus strand of NC_142812.1, from coordinate 28,716,136 downwards.
TTATTTTATGTCAGAACAAGTTCTTTTCTTAATATTCCTCCTAAACTCATTTTACAAGTTGAAGTACTCATCTTTTTTCACTCCCAACAATATTTGACGACTTTTTGCATACCCCAACACCAAGCAATACTTTTCAAAATGCTTTATTATATTATTTCAGAACAAGTTATTTTCTTAATATTCCTCCTACACCCATTTTACAAGTTGAAGTACTCATCTTTTTTCACTCCAAACATTAATTTACGACTTTTTGCATACCCCAACACCAAACAATACTTTTCAAAAGGCTTTATAATATCATTTCAGAACAACTTCCTTTCTTAATTTCCTCCTGAACCTGTTTTACAAGTTAAAGTACTAATTCTTTTTCACTCCCAACATTTCTTTACGACTTTTTTGCATACTCCAACACCAAGCAACACTCTTCAAACGGCTTTATAATATTATTTCATAAAAAGTTCTTTTCTTTATATTCATCCTAAATCGTTTTCATAATTTGAACTACTAATCTTTTTTCACTCCCAATATTACTTTACGACTTTTTGCAAACCCCAACACCAAGCAATACATTTAAAAAGGCTTTATAATATTATTTCAGAACAACTTCTTTTCTTAATATTCCTCCTAAACCCATTTTACAGGTTGAGGTACTCATCTTTTTCACTCCCAACATTGCTTTACGACTTTTTGCATACCCCAACACCAAGCAATACTTTTCAAAAGGCTTTATTATATTATTTCAGAAAAAGTTCTTTTCTTAATATTCCTCCTAAACCCGTTTTACAAGTCGAAGTACTCATCTTTTTTCACTCCCAACAATACTTTGCGACTTTTGCATACCCAAACACCAAGCAATACTTTTCAAAAGGCTTTATAATATTATTTCAGAACAAGTTCTTTTCTTAATATTCCTCCTAAACCTGTTTTACAAGTTGAAGTACTCATCTTTTTTCACTCCTAACATTACTTTACGATTTTTTGCATACCCGAACACCAAGAAATACTTTTCAAAAGGCTATGTAATATTATTTCAGAACAAGTTCTTTTCTTAAGATTCCTCCTAAACCCATTTTACAAGTTGAAGTACTCATCTTTTTTCACTCCCAATATTACTTTACGACTTTTTGAATACCCCAACACCAAGCAATACCTTGCAAAAGGCTTTATAATATTATTTCAGAACAACTTATTTTCTTAATATTCCTCCTAAACCTATTTTACAAGTCGAGGTACTCTTCTTTTTCACTCCCAACATTACTTTACGATTTTTTGCATACCCCAACACCAAGCAATACTTTTCAAAAGGCTTTATTATATTATTTCAGAACAAGTTCTTTTCTTAATATTCCTCCTAAACCCATTTTACAAGTTGAAGTACTCGTCTTTTTTCACTCCCAACATTACTTTACGGCTTTTTGCATACCCCAACACAAAGCAATACTTTTCAAAATCCTTTATTATTATATGTCAGAACAAGTTCTTTTCTTAATATTCCTCCTAAACTCATTTTACAAGTTGAAGTACTCATCTTTTTTCACTCCCAACAATACTTGACGACTTTTTACATACCCTAACACCAAGCAACACTCTTCAAAAGGCTTTATAATATTATTTCAGAACAACTTCTTTTCTTAATATTCCTCCTAAACCCATTTTACAGGTTGAGGTACTCATCTTTTTAATTCCCAACATTGCTTTACGACTTTTTGCATACCCCAACACCAAGCAATACTTTTCAAAAGGCTTTATTATATTATTTCAGAAAAAGTTCTTTTCTTAATATTCCTCCTAAACCCGTTTTACAAGTTGAAGTACTCATCTTTTTTCACTCCTAACATTACTTTACGAGTTTTTACATACCCGGACACCAAGTAATACTTTTCAAAAGGCTTTATTATTTTATTTCAGAACAAGTTCTTTTCTTAATATTCCTCCTAAACCCATTTTACAAGTTGAAGTACTCATCTTTTTTCACTCCCAATAGTACTTTACGACTTTTTGCATACCCCAACACCAAGCAATACCTTGCAAAAGGCTTTATAATATTATTTCAGAACAACTTCTGTTCTTAATATTCCTACTAAACCCATTTTACAAGTTGAGGTACTCATCTTTTTCACTCCCAACATTACTTTACGATTTTTTGCATACCCCAACACCAAGCAATAATTTTCAATATTCTTTATTATATTATTCCAGAACAAGTTCTTTTCTTAATATTTCTCCTAAACCCGTTTTACAAGTCGAAGTACGCATCTTTTTTCACTCCCAACATTACTTTACGACTTTTTGCATACCCCAACACAAAGCAATACTTTTCAAAATCCTTTATTATTTTATTTCAGAACAAGTTCTTTTCTTAATATTCCTCCTAAACTCATTTTACAAGTTGAAGTACTCATCTTTTTTCACTCCCAACAATACTTTACGACTTTATGCATACCCCAACACCAAGCAATACTTTTCAAAAGGCTTTATTATATCATTTAAGAACAAGTTCTTTTATTAATATTCCTCTCTCAACCCATTTTACAAGTTGAAGTACTCATCTTTTTTCACTCCAAACATTACTTTACGACTTTTTGCAAACCCCAGCACCAAGCAATACTTTTCAAAAGGCTTTATAATATTATTTCTGAACAAGTTCTTTTCTTAATATTCCTCCTAAACCTCTTTTACAAGTTAAAGTATTAATCTTTTTTCACTGCCATCATTACTTTACGACTTTTTGCATACCCCAACGCCCAGAAATACACTTCAAAGGGCTTTAGTATATTATTTCAGAGCAAGTTCTTTTCTTAATATTCCTCCTAAACCGTTTTCATAAGTTGAACTACTAATCTTTTTTCACTCCCAATAGTACTTTACGACTTTTTGCAAACCCCAACACCAAGCAATACCTTTCAAAAGGCTTTATAATATTATTTCAGAGCAACTTCTTTTCTTAATATTCATCCTAACCCCTTTTTAAAGGTTTAACTACTAAGCTTTTTCACTCCCCAGATTGCTTTACGACTTTTCGCATACCCCAAAACCAAGCAATAATTTTCAAAAGGATTTATAATATTATTTCAGAAAAAGTTCTTTTCTTAATATTCCTCCAAAACCCGTTTTAAAAGTTGAAGTACTCATCTTTTTTCACTCCTAACAATACTTTGCGACTTTTGCATACCCAAACACCAAGCAATACTTTTCAAAAGGCTTTATAATATTATTTCAGAACAACTTCTTTTCTTAATATTCCTCCTAAACCTGTTTTACAAGTTGAAGTACTCATCTTTTTTCACTCCTAACATTACTTTACGATTTTTTGCATACCCGAACACCAAGAAATACTTTTCAAAAGGCTATGTAATATTATTTCAGAACAAGTTCTTTTCTTAAGATTCATCCTAAACCCATTTTACAAGTTGAAGTAATCATCTTTTTTAACTCCCAATATTACTTTACGACTTTTTGCATACCCCAACACCAAGCAATACCTTTCAAAAGGCTTTATAATATTATGTAAGAACAGCTTCTGTTCGTACTATTCCTCCTAAACCTGTTTTACAAGTCAAAGTACTCATCTTTTTCACTCCCAACATTACTTTACGATTTTTTGCATACCCCAACACCAAGCAATACTTTTCAAAAGGCTTTATTATATCATTTCAGAACAAGTTATTTTCTTTATATTCCTCCTAAACCTGTTTTACAAGTCGTAGTGCTCATCTTTTTCACTCCCAACATTACTTTACGACTTTTTGCATACCCCAACACAAAGCAATACTTTTCAAAATCCTTTATTATTTTTTGTCAGAACAAGTTCTTTTCTTAATTTTCCTCCTAAACCCATTTTACAATTTGAAGTACTAATCTTTTTTCACTCCCAACCTTAGTTGACGACTTTTTTGCATACCCTAACTCTAAGCAATACATATCGAAGGGCTTTATAATATTATTTCAGAAAAAGTGCCTTTCTTAATGTTCCTCCTACACCCGTTTCATAAGCTAAAGTATTCATCTTTTTTCACTCCCAACATTACTTTACGAGTTTTTGCATACCCCAACAACAAGCAATACCTTTCAAATGGCTTTGTTATATTATTTCAGAACAATTTCTTTTCTTAATATTCCTCTCAAACCTGTTTTACAAGTTAAAGTCGTCATCTTTTTTTACTCCCAAAATTACTTTACGACTTTTTGCAGGAGCCTTCTGATAATAACTTTAGCTATTAAGTTCATGATTTCCATTAACTCTCTATTAACATTTTCTATAAAATATTTTAAAAATTATTTCAAACCATTTTTTATTTTCAAAATACAATAATATGAATAACGTGGTTTTCTCACTATTTTTATATAATGATTCAAGCCCTTATCGATATTATATTTCACAGTTTCCTTTAAAAGTTCTTGTGGTTTACGTATATCCGTACTCACTCTATATACTTGCTCAATATTATCCCTTATATACGCGTAGAATTAATGAACCGAAGAGGGAAAGAAAAATCTTATCTTATCTCTGCGTATGAAGGTTCACCAAATTCTAGCCAAAAACTGAACTCTTTTCTTCCTGAAATATAGATTAAACCATGATTTCTAATAGCTCTTTTAGTGTTTTTTGTACAATTTAAAAAAAGTAATCAGCAAATGATTTAGACATTAGATAGTTCTGAATGTAAGTCCCTAACCCCCACATGTCAATCTGAACCCCTTATTTTATACTCGACTCTGATTGAAGGGCAACTAACCCCTCTCGCGCTTTTGGATTCAGGATACAAAGCCAATCATTTTTATGTATCTATTATTAAAATTCCATTTTTAGAGGAAATATCTGAAAATTCAAAAATAGTGAAATTACTTTATTCATAGTTTGAAGACGCCCTAGCAAATACTGCTTATCATTTTTTTTCGAGAGGGGGGGGATGAATAAGCTATTTCATCCGTCGAAAATAATTTTGGACGCGGACCATCTATTGATTCAATTATTGAACTTCCAAAGAAAACCAATAGCTTTTTAAATTGAAATATATGGCTTCCTTGTACAGTCTATAAGTAGAAAGGCCTTATTGACTCCGAGGGGGCCCTACTGCTGCCACCTACAACTTTTTTACATAATTTATGCATGTTTTTATGGTTCGTTGTCAGTGAGAATGAAAAAACAGGATTTTTCTCACTTTGATGGATGTTTTTTTGGACGGTTATGTGTTTTGGTCAATTTATTTGATGTTTTCATGGATGTCAACATCAATTTATGTCTGTTTTATGGTTTTTGTCAATGAGAATGAAAAAACAGGATTTTTCTCACTTTGAAGGATTTTCTTGGACGGTTATGAGTGTTGGTCAATGTATTTGATGTTTTTCTAGGATGTCAACAGTAATTTGTGTCTGTTTTATGGTTTTTGTCAGTGAGAATGAACAAACATGATATTTCTCACTTTTATGTATTTTCATGGTTTCGGTGAAATTGATTTACATAATCGACGGGAATTATTGATTCACGAAAGGGGAGAGAATTTCTGAGAACTTGATTTACATAATCGCTAGGGGGATTATTGATTTATGAAAAGGGGAATAAAGAAACAAGTATGGCTTCTTTGATCTTAGGTCTGAGGGATAAACGCTCTTTAGGTTAGAGAGAAAAATTAATGTTCTATTTTTAAATAGGGCTTCATTGATCTTTAGTGACAGGAATTAGAAATGACATCACTTGTTATCTTGGAATTATGCAGGACTCTAAAGAGATAGAAATTCTATTTTTAAATACGGCTTCACTGATCTTTAAGTCGGAGAGATAATTTGATATTCTAACGAAACCATAATAGTGTAGCTAGGATCATTTATGAGATGAAGATATTAACGCGGGAAAGGGTTTCCTAGAAATTTCAAATGTGACAGCGCAGGGATGCCAAAAACAAAAGGAACACGCATAAATTACGTTTAGGGATTATTTGGGCGAAACCGTTTTAGACATTTTAGGGAATTATTTCGGCGAAACAGTTAGAGACATTTTAAAAGATGATTTTAGAAGATGTTTTAGAAGAGGATTTGAGGGTGAAACTATATTGTCGTTATAATACAAAAGTTTTATTTGAACAGTGTCGTGAGGTCCTCTACCACAGCCCCAAAGGACTCCGATCCCCCTACCCCAACCCCAAGGGCCCCGATCCCCCTACCCCAACCCCGAAGGAAGCCCCGGACCCCCAAAGGCCCCCGGACCCCCAAAGAGCCCCTCAGCATTTTTTAATACTTTTTTCGGGCACTTGAGACACAGAAGGGCCCCTACATTTCAAAAGGCTTTATTATATCTTTTCAGAACAAGTTCCTTTCTTAATGTCATTCCTAAACCCATTTTACAAGTTGAAGTACCCATCTTTTTCACCCACAACTTTACTTTACAGCATTTTGAATGCCCCAACACCAAGCAGTACTTTTCAAAGGGCATTTCAGAAAAAGTTCAGTTCTTAATGTCCCTCCTAAACCCATTTTACAAGTTGAAGTACCCATTCTTTTCCCCATAACTATACTTTACGACTTTTTGCACACCCCAACATCAAGCATTACTTTTCAAAGGCATTTCAGAACAAGTTATTTTCTTAATGTCCTTCCTAAACCAATTTTACAAGTTGAAGTACTTACCTTTTTCACCACAACTTTACTTTATGACTTTTTGCATACCCCAACATCAAGCAATACTTTTCAAAAGGCTTTATTATACCTTTTCAGAACAAGTTCTTTGCGTAATATCCTTCCTAAACCAATTTTACAAGTTGAAGTACTCATCTTTTCCCCCACAACTTTACTACAAGGCTTTTTGCACACCCCAATATCAAGCAATACTTTTCAAAGGCATTTCAGAACAATTTCTTTTCTTAATGTCCTTCCTAAACCAATTTTACAAGTTGAAGTACTTATCTTTTTCATCACAACTTTACTTTATGACTTTTTGCATACCCCAACATCAAGCAATACTTTTCAAAAGGCTTTATTATACCTTTTCAGAACAAGTTCTTTGCGTAATGTCCTTCCTAAACCCATTTTACAAGTTGAAGTACTTATCTTTTCCCCCACAACTTTACTTTACGACTTTTTTGCACACCCAAACATCAACCAATACTTTCCAAAAGGCTTTATTATATCTTCAGAACAAGTTTTTTTCTTAATGTCCTTCCTAAACCAATTTTACAAGTTGAAGTAGTTATCTTTTTCACCACAACTTTACTTTTCGACTTTTTTGCACACCCCAAGATCAAGCAATACTTTTCAAAAGGCTTTATTATATCTTTTCAGAACAAGTTCTTTTCTTAATATCCTTCTTAAACCAATTTTATAAATTCTAAATTTTTTCTTAGTAGATGGAAAAAGCTATATCATAGTTGTGAATATTTTTTCGAAAGATAAGCACTTCTATTTCAATTTTAAATTTTCTCAATGAAGTGAAGAAAAGTTCAAGTTCTCTTCTGAATTTTACCAAAGAACACACTTCAATTCTAATTTCTCCAGAGAAAATAAAAATCTTCCACTTCAGTTTTAAGTTCCCCAAAGACACAAAGATATTTAAAGTTCTATTCTAAATTTTTCCGTAGTAGATAGAAAAAGCTATACCATAGTTGTGAATATTTTCCCGGAAGATAAAAAGTTCTAGTTCAATTTATAATTTTCTCAACGAAGTGAAGAAAAGTTCAAGTTCTCTTCTGAATTTTCTCAATGAAAAAGAAATTAGTTATTGATCATTTCTATTTTTCCAAATAATATAAAAGTTTTCCACTTTAGTTCAGATCTGTCTCGAAGAGATGAAAAATTTAAAATACTGTTCCAAATTTTTCACAGAAGACAAAAAAGTTCAAGTTCTCTTCTGAATTTTACCAAAGAACACAATCCAATTCTAATTTCTCCAGAGAAAACAAAAATCTTCCACTTCAGTTCTCTATTTCACAAAGACATAAAGAAATTTAAAGTTCAATTCTAAATTTTTCGGTGGAAGATAGAAAAAGTAATACTATGCTTGTGAATATTTTCCTGGAAGATAAAAAGTTCTAGTTCAATTTTAATTTTCTCAACGAAGTGAAGAAAAGTTCAAGTTCTCTTCTGAATTTTACCAAAGAAGACGCTTCAATTCTAATTTCTCCAGAGAAAATAAAAATCTTCCACTTCAGTTTTAAGTTCCCCAAAGACATAAATAAATTAAAAGTTCTATTCTAAATTTTTCCGTAGTAAATAGAAAAAGCTATATCATAGTTGTGAATATATTCCCGGAAGATAAAAAGTTCTAGTTCAATTTTTAATTTTCTCAACGAAGTGAAGAAAAGTTCAAGTTCTCTTCTGAATTTTACCAAAGAACACAATTCAATTCTAATTCCTCCAGAGAAAATAAAAATCTTCCACTTCAGTTCTTTATTTCACAAAGACATAAAGAAATTTAAAGTTCTATTCTAAATTTTTTCCGTAGTAAATAGAAAAAGTCATACCATACTTGTGAATATTTTCATTGAAGATAAAAAGTTCTAGTTCAATTTTAAATTTTCTCAACGAAGTGAAGAAAAGTTCAAGTTCTATTTTGAATTTTCTCAATGAAAAAGAAATAAGTTATTGATCATTTCTATTTTTCCAAATAATATAAGAATTTTCCACTTCAGTTCAGATCTGTCTCGAAGAGATGAAAAATTTAAAATACTGTTCCAAATTTTTCACAGAAGATAAAAAAGTTCAAGTTCTCTTCTGAATTTTAACAAAGAACACAATTCAATTCTAATTTCTCCAGAGAAAATAAAAATCTTCCACTTCAGTTCTATATTTCACAAAGACATAAAGAAATTTAAAGTTCAATTCTAAGTTTTTCGGTTACGTTAGGTTAAGTTAGGTTAGGCTAGGTTAGCCTACGTACGCGCGCGTACGTAGGCTAACCCAGCCTAACCTTACTTAACCTAGCCTAACTTAATCTAGCCTAACCTAACCTAACCTAACCTAACCATACACCTAACTTTTTGCCTGTCTCTCACCTAACCTAACCTAGCCTAATCGAAGCGTACGTAGGCTAACCTAACCTAACTTAACCTAACCTAATCTAACCTAACTTAATCTAGCCTAACCTAACCTAACCATTCTTGCCGGAAAAGGTTAGGTTAACTTATCATGAGCGCTCAGGATAAGTTAACCTAACCTAACTTAAACATGTTGAAATGTTTCTATTTAATTATTAATATTTATTTATACCAAATCTAATCTAACCTATTGTTTTGGAGGTTAGATTAACGAGTTTCAATGATTTTCTTTAATAATAGAACGAGTCACTCATTTTCTAATTTAAAAATTTGAGGGGTAAATCCATAAGACAAAGGAGCTAAAATTTAATTTAAAATTAGAACAGAACTTTAAATTTTTCATCTCTGAGAAAAAACCCAGAACTGACGTGGAACCTATTAATTTTCTTGGACAAATTAGAAGAGAACTTGAACATTTTGCACTTCATTGAGAAAATTTAGAATTAAAGTGGAACTTTTTATCTTCGTGGTGAATATTCACGATCAATGTATAACTTTTCCTATCTTCTATGTAAAAATTTGGAACAGAACTTTAAATTTTTTCATCTCTTTGAGAAAAATCGGAAGTGAATTTAAGAAAATTTAGAATTAAAGTGAAACTTTTTATCTTCACTGGAAAATAATCACAATCATAGTATAACTTTTCCTATCTTCTATGAACAAATTTAGAACTGAAATTTAAATTTTTTATGTCTTCGAGAAATTAAGAACTGAAGTGGAAGCTTCTTTCATCTTCATTGGTAAAATTCAGAATTAAGCTAACTTTTTTCTCTTCTTTAAAAAAATTCAGAAGAGAACTTGAACATTTTGCACTTCTTCGAGAAAACTCAGAATTAAAGTGGAGCTCCTTATCTTCATGTCGAATATTCACAAACAATGTATAACTTTTTCTATCTTATATGAAAAATTTGGAACAGAGCATTAAATTTTTATGTCTTTGAGAAATTAAGAACTGAAGTGGAAGGTTTTTTCATTTTCATTGGTAAAATTCAGAATTGAGCTAACTTTTTTCTCTTCTTTAAGAAAATTCAGAAGAGAACTTGAACATTTACACTTCTTCGAGAAAACTCAGAGTTAAAGTGGAGCCCCTTATCTTCATGTCGAATATTTACAATCAATGTATAACTTTCTCTATCTTCTATGAAAAATTTGGAACAGAACTTTAAATTTTTCATCTCTTTGAGAAAAATCGGAACTGAATTTAAGAAAAATTAGAAATAAAGTGAAACTTTTGATCTTCATGGAAAATAATCACAATCATAGTATTACTTTTTCTATCTTCCATCTAAAATTTTAGAATAAAATTTTAAATTTCTTTATGTGTTTGTGAAATAAAGAACTGAAGTGGAAGATTTTTATTTTCTCTGGTGAAATTAGAATTGAATTTTGTTCTTTGGTAAAATTCAGAAGAGAACTTGAACTTTTCTATCTTCTATGAAAAATTTGGAACAGTTTAAAAAAAAATTTCATCCCATTGAGACAGATCTGAACTGAAGTGGAAAATTTTTAAACTATTTGAAAAATAGAAATGATCAATAGTTTATTTCTTTTTCATAGAGAAAATTCAGAACAGAACTTGGAACCTTTCTTCAATTCATCGAGAAAATTAAAAATTGAACTAAAACTTTTTATCTTCAGGAAATCAATTCAGACCTATGGTATAGCTTTTTCTATCTACCACGGAAAAATTTAGTATAGAACTTTAAATTTCTTTATGCCTTTGAGGAGCTTAAAACTGAATTTTAAGATTTTTATTTTCTCTGGAGAAATTAGAATAGAAGTTTGTTCTTTGGTAAAATTCAGAAGAGAACTTGAACTTTTCTATCTTCTATGAAAGATTTGGAACAGTCTTAAAAATTTTTTCATCCCTTTGAGACAGATCTGAACTGAAGTGGAAAATTTTTATATAATTTGGAAAAATAGAAATGATCAATAACTTATTTCTTTTTCATAGAGAAAATTCAGAAGAGAACTTGAACTTTTCTTCACTTCGTTGAAAAAATTTAAAATTGAACTAGAACTTTTTATCTTCCGTGAAAATATTCACAAGTATGGTATTACTTTTTCTATCTTCCATCGAAAAATTTAGAATTGAACTTTAAATTTCTTTGTCTTTGTGAAATAGAGAACTGAGGTGGAAGATATTTGTTTTCTCTGGAGAAATTAGAATTGAATTGTGTTCTTTGGTAAAATTCAGAAGAGAACTTGAACTTTTTTATCTTCCATGAAAAATTTGGAAGAGTAATTAAAATTTTTCATGTCTTTGAGATAGATCTGAACTGAAGTGGAAAATTTTTATATTATTTGGAAAAATAGAAATGATCAATAACTAATTTTTTTTTTCATTGAGAAAATTCAGAATAGAACTTGAACTTTCCTTGACTGCGTTGAGAAAATTGAAAATTGAACTAGAACTTTTATCTTCCGTCAAAATATTCACAAGTATGGTATTACTTTTTCTATCTTCCACCAAAAAATTTTGAATTGAACTTTAAATTTCTTTATGTCTTTGTGAAATAAAGAACTGAAGTGAAAGATTTTTGTTTTCTCTGGAGAAATTAGAATTGAATTGTGTTCTTTGGTAAAATTCAGAAGAGAACTTGAACTTTTCTTCACTTCGTTGAGAAAATTTTAAATTGAACTACAACTTTTTATCTTCCGTGAAAATATTCACAAGTATGGTATTACTTTTTATATCTTCCACCGAAAAATTTAGAATTGAACTTTAAATTTCTTTATGTCTTTGTGAAATAAAGAACTGAAGTGGAATATTTTTATTTTCTCCGGAGAAATTTGAATTGAATTGTGTTGTTTGGTAAAATTCAGAAGAGAACTTTAAATTTCCTTATGTCTTTGTGAAATAGAGAACTGAAGTGGAAGATTTTTGTTTTCTCTGGAGAAATTAGAATTGAATTGTGTTCTTTGGTAAAATTCAGAAGAATACTTGAACTTTTTCTTCACTTCGTTGAGAAAATTTTAAATTGAACTAGAACTTTTTATCTTCCATGAAAATATTCACAAGTATGGTATTACTTTTTCTATCTTCCACCGAAAAATTTAGAATTGAACTTTAACTTTCCTTATGTCTTTGTGAAATAAAGAACTGAAGGGGAAGATTTTTATTTTCTCCGGAGAAAATAGAATTGAATTGTGTTCTTTGGTAAAATTCAGAAGAGAACTTGAACTTTTTTATCTTCTGTGAAAAATTTGGAACAGTATTTTAAATTTTTCATCTCTTCGAGACAGATCTGAACTAAAGTGGAAAATTTTTATATTATTTGGAAAAATAGAAATGATCAATAACTTATTTCTTTTTCATAGAGAAAATTCAGAATAGAACTTAAACTTTTCTTCACTTCGTTGAGAAAATTTTAAATTGAACTAGAACTTTTTATCTTCCATGAAAATATTCACAAGTATGGTATTACTTTTTCTATCTTCTACCGAAAAATTTAGAATTGAACTTTAAATTTCTTTATTTATTTGTGAAATAAAGAACTGAAGTGGAAGATTTTTATTTTCTCTGGAGAAATTAGAATTGAATTGTGTTCTTTGGTAAAATTCAGAAGAGAACTTGAACTTTTTTATATTCCATGACAAATTTGGAACAGAATTTAAAATTTTTCATCTCTACGAGACAGATCTGAACTAAAGTGGAAAATTTTTATATTATTTGGAAAAATAGAAATGATCAATAACTAATTTCTTTTTCATTGAGAAAATTCAGAATAGAACTTGAACTTTTCTTCACTTCGTTGAGAAAATTAAAAATTGAACTAGAACTTTTTATCTTCCGGGAAAATATTCACATGTATGGTATTACTCTTTCTATCTTCTACCGAGAAATTAGAATTAAATTGTGTTCTTTGGTAAAATTCAGAAGAGAACTTGAACTTTTTTATCTTCTGTGAAAAATTTGGAACAGTATTTTAAATTTTTCATCTCTTCGAGACAGATCTGAACTAAAGTGGAAAATTTTTATGTTATTTAGAAAAATAGAAATGAACAATAACTAATTTCTTTTTCATTGAGAAAATTCAGAATAGAACTTGAACTTTTCTTCACTTCGTTGAAAAAATTGAAAATTGAACTAGAACTTTTTATCTTCCATGAAAATATTCACAAGTATGGTATGACTTTTTCTATTTACTACGGAAAAAATTTAGAATAGAACTTTAAATTTCTTTATGTCTTTGTGAAATAAAGAACTGAAGTGGAAGATTTTTATTTTCTCTGGAGAAATTAGAATTGAATTGTGTTCTTTGGTAAAATTCAGAAGAGAACTTGAACTATTCTTCACTTCATTGAGAAAATAAAAAATTGAACTAGAACTTTTTATCTTCCGGGAAATTATTCACAACTATCGTATAGCTTTTTTTATTTACGACGGAAAAAATTTAGAATAGAACTTTTAATTTCTTTACGTCTTTAGGGAACTTCAAACTGAATTGGAAGATCTTTATTTTCTCTGGAGAAATTAGAATTCAAGCGTCTTCTTTGGTAAAATTCAGAAGAGAACTTGATCTTTTCTTCACTTAGTTGAGAAAATTTAAATTGAACTAGAACTTTTTATCTTCCGGGAAAATATTCACAAGTATAGTATTCCTTTTTTATCTTCCACCGAAAAATTTAGAATTGAAATTTAAATTTCTTTATGTCTTTGTGAAATAGAGAACTGAAGTGGAAGATTTTTGTTTTCTCTGGAGAAATTAGAATTGGATTGTGTTCTTTGGTAAAATTCAGAAGAGAAATTGAACTTTTTTGTCTTCTGTGAAAAATTTTTAACAGTATTTTAAATTTTTCATCTCTTCGAGACAGATCTGAACTAAAGTGGAAAATTTTTATAATATTTGTAAAAATAGAAATGATCAATATCTAATTTATTTTTCATTGCGAAAATTCAGAATAAAACTGGAAATTTTCTTGACTTTATTGAGAAAAATATAAACTGAACTAGAAATTTTTATCTTCCGGGAAAATATTCACAACTATGGTATAGATTTTTCTATTTACTACGGAAAAATTTAGAATAGAACTTTAAATATCTTTGTGTCTTTGGAGAACTCAAAACTGAAGTGGAATATTTTTATTTTCTCTGGAGAAACTAGAATTGAAGTGTGTTCTTTGGTAAAATTCACAAGAAAACTTGAACTTTTCTTCACTTCATTGAGAAAATTTAAAATTGAAATAGAAGTGCTTATCTTTCGAAAAAATATTCACAACTATGATATAGCTTTTTCCATCTACTAAGAAAAAATTTAGAATTTGTAAAATTGGTTTAAGAAGGATATTAAGAAAAGAACTTGTTCTGAAAAGATATAATAAAGCCTTTTGAAAAGTATTGCTTGATCTTGGGGTGTGCAAAAAAGTCACAAAGTAAAGTTGTGGTGAAAAATATAACTACTTCAGCTTGTAAAATTGGTTTAGGAAGGACATTAAGAAAAAAACTTGTTCTGAAAAGATATAATAAAGCCCTTTGGAAAGTATTGCTTGATGTTTGGATGTGCAAAAAAGTCATAAAGTAAAGTTGTGGGGAAAAAGATAAGTACTTCAACTTGTAAAATTGGTTTATGAAGAAAATTACGTAAATAATTTTGTCTGAAAAGCTTTTGAAAGGTATTGCTTGATGTTGGGGTATTTGAAAAGCCGTTTAGTAAAGTTGTGGGTAAAAAGATGAGTACTTCAAGTTATAAATTTGGGTTAGGAGGGTAATTATGTAAAGATCTGGTTCTGAAAAAATATAATAAAGCCTTTTGAAAAGTATTGCTTGATGTTGGGGTGTGCAAAAAGTCATAAAGTAAAGTTGTTGTGAAAAGGGTGAGTACTTCAACTTGTAAAATAGGTCTAGGATGGACATTACGTAAATAACTGGTTCTGAAAAGCCTTTGAAAAGTATTGCTTGATGTTGGGGTGTGCAAAAAGTCGTAAAGTATAGTTATGGGGAAAAGAATGGGTACTTCAAATTGTAAAATGGGCTTAGGAGGGACATTAAGAACTGAACTTGTTCTGAAATACCCTTTGAAAAGTACTGCTTGGTGTTGGGGCATTCAAAATGCTGTAAAGTAAAGTTGTGGGTGAAAAAGATGGGTACTTCAACTTGTAAAATGGGTTTAGGAATGACATTAAGAAAGGAACTTGTTCTGAAAAGATATAATAAAGCCTTTTGAAATGTAGGGGCCCTTCTGTGTCTCAAGTGCCCGAAAAAAGTATTAAAAAATGCTGAGGGGGCTCTTTGGGGGCCCAGGGGGCCTTTGGGGGTCCGGGAGACCTTTGGGGGCCGGGGGTTTCCTTCGGGGTTGGGGTAGGAGGATCGGGGCCCTTTGGGGTTGGGGTATGGGGATCGGGGCCCTTTGGGGTTGTGGTAGAGGACCTCACGACACTGTTCAAATAAAACTTGTGTATTATAACGACCACAGAGTTTCACCCTCAAATCCTCTTCTAAAACATCTTCTAAAATCATCTTTTAAAATGTCTCTAACTGTTTTGCCGAAATAATTCCCTAAAATGTCTAAAACGGTTTCGCCCAAATAATCTCTAAACGTAATTTATGCGTGTTCCTTTTGTTTTTGGCATCCCTGCGCTGTCACATTTGAAATTTCTAGGAAACCCTTTCCCGCGTTAATCTCTTCATCTCATAAATGATCCTAGCTACACTATTATGGTTTCGTTAGAATATCAATTTATCTCTCCGACTTAAAGATCAGTGAAGCCGTATTTAAAAATAGAATTTGTATCTCTTTAGACTCCCGCATAATTCCAAGATAACAAGTGATGTCATTTCTAATTCCTGTCACTAAAGATCAATGAAGCCCTATTTAAAATTAGAAAATTAATTTTTCCCTCTGACCTAAAGAGCGTTTATCCCTCAGACATAAGATCAAAGAAGCCATAGTTGTTTCTTTATTCCCCTTTTCGTAAATCAATAATTCCCCTAGCGATTATGTAAATCAAGTTCTCAGAAATTCTCTCCCCTTTCATGAATCAATAATTCCCCTCGATTCTGTAAATCAAATTCATCAAAACCATGAAAATACATCAAAGTGAGAAATGTTCTGTTTTTTCATTTTCAGTGACAAAAACCATAAAACAGACATAAATTACTGTTGACATCCAAGAAAAACATCAAATAAATTGACCAACACTCATAACCCTCCAAGAAACATCCATCAAAGTGATAAAAATCCTGTTTTTTCATTCTCACTGACAACGAACCATAAAAACATGCATAAATTATGTATAAAAGTTGTAGGTGGCAGCAGTAGGGCCCCGTCGGAGTCAATAAGGCCTTTCTACTTCTATAGCACAGGTTTAAAGACGAGCGTTTGTCATGTGAAACCACACAAAACTAGAAAAAATGTTAAATATTCCTTCATTACCTATGCAATAGGACTGAAAATGAAGAATTTATACACAGTTTCAACTGGTTATTTTTTTGTCCGGCATAGTTGAAAGGTCCTCACCTCAGACAAGCTAAGAGACTTCTTTTGGACTTTGTTTGCCAATTGACTTCTTTTTTAGGGTTTTCTTCAGTTTCAAAATGTTTTCGATTTCATATTGAAAAAGATGGTTGCATTTTTAGTTGACATCTACGCTTTTATAGAAAATAATTTCAAAGTACCAAGACTAATGATAGTTACACTGTTATAGAAAATAATTTCAAAGTACCAAGACAAATGATAGTATACATGACAGTCAAGTTCACAAAGACAGCACGGTGAAATATCTGAAAATTCAAAAATAGTGAAATTACTTTATTCATAGTTTGAAGACGCCCTACCAAATGCTGCTTATAATTTTTTTTCGGGGGGAGAGGGATGAATAATCTATTTCATCTGTCCAAAATAATTTTGGACACTCACCATCTCTTGATTCAAATGTTGAACTTCCAAAGAAAAACAAACCCTTTTAAGATTCCTTGACTTTTAGGGGGCGCTTTTCCCCATTGTTTTCTTAAATGAGGTAATTTTATCAGACTCTTAGTCTATATTCAGATAGTATTAAACAAAAATAAAAAAAGTCTTACATCGATTGGACTATTCATCACTAGACCCTTGGATAATATGCTTATATTGCTAAGTACACTGTTGTAAGAATCAAACCAACTTACACCAGAGTTATATAATGAGTGAAAGTGACGGTAAATTGCATTCGATAATTAGATTAACCTATGCTATTAAAGAAATAGAAAAACAGGTATATGTCTTCTCTCATTTACGCACAAACACCCCCTGAAGCAGTTATATTAATTGGATAACATATTATCATTAATTCCCAGGCATATGTGTACTCCAAGTTGAAAAATGGTTTTAGATTGATAAAAAAAACCTTTGAATAATATAGGTTTGAATTGAGATATACATAAAGTCGAAAAGTAATGTTGGGAGGGGGGAGAAGATGTGTTTCAAAGGTTTTATTTTATCATTTCAACGGTCCCGAGGTTAGGGGTTCCGGACCCGGCCGGCATTTTGCCCCGGGGGTGGGGGTGTCCTGGGCCCCGCCGGGACTCCCTGACGGGGTTATTTTTAAGCTAATATAGACTAGGTTACGTGTGCGCACGTAACCTAGTCGAAATTAACTTAAAAATTCAATACACGTTCCTTTCTCAATATTTTCTTAAAACCATTTTTCAACTTGGAGTACACATGAAAGAGTTAGTAGTAGTATCTATATTTCTGAAAATTCCTTTTCTTACATCTCCACCGCGGTCGCCCCCCCCCCCCCCACCACCCCAGGGCCGAAGGCCAGCGGGGGCCGGTACTACCCCACTCCCAGGGCCGAAGACCGGCTCGGACTGGGACTCCACCACCCCCGGGGCCCAAGGCCGGCCGGGGCCGGGATTCCCCCATCCCTGGAGCCTAAGGCCGGCCGGGGTCAGGACCCTCCCCTCACCCCTGGGACCGTTGAACTGATAAAATAAAACCTTTGAAACACATCTTCTCTCCCCTCCCAAGATTACTTTTCGACTTTATGTATAACCCAACACAACCCTATATTATTCAAAGGTTTTTTTTATCAATCTAAAACCATTTTTCAACTTGGAGTACACATGTGCCTGAGAATTAATGATAATATGTTATCCGATTACTATAACTGTTTCAGGGGGTGTTTGTATGTAAATGAGAGAAGACATATACTTGTTTTTCTATTTCTTTAATAGCATAGGTTAATCTAATTATCGAATGCAATTTTCAATCATAATATAACTCTGGTGTAAGTTGATTTGATTCTTACAACAGTGTAGTTAGCAATATAAACACATTATCTAAGGGTAGAGTGATGAATGGTCCAAACGATGTAAGACTTTTTTTTGTTTAATACTATCTCAATATAGACTAAGAGTCTGAGAAAATTACCTCATTTCAGAAAAAAATGGGGGAAAGCACCCCCTAAAAGTCAAGGAATCTTAAAAGGGTTTGCTTTTCTTTGGAAGTTCAATAATTGAATCAAGAGATGGTCGGTGTCCAAAATTATTTTGGACGGATGAAATATCTCATTCATCCCCTTCCCCTGAAAAAAAATGATAAGCAGCATTTGGTAGGGCCTCTTCAAACTATGAATAAAGTAATTTCACTATTTTTGAATTTTCAGATATTTCACCATGCTGTCTTTGTGAACTTGACAGTCATGTATACTATCATGTGTCTTGGTACTTTGAAATTATTTTCTATAATAGCGTAACTATCATGTGACTTGGTACTTTGAAATTATTTTCTATAATAGCGTAGATGTTAACCAAAAATGCAACCATCTTTTTCAATATGAAATCGAAAACATTTTGAAACTAAAGAAAACCTTAAAAAAGAATTAAATTGGCAAACAAAGTCAAAAAGAAGTCTCTTAGTTTGTCTGAGGCATGTGCCTTTCAACTATGCCAGAGTAAAAAAAAAAATAACCAGTTGAAACTGGGTATAAATTCTTCATTTTCAGTCCTATTGCATAGGTAATGAAGGAATATTTAACATTTTTTCTAGTTTTGTGTGGTTTCACATGACAAACGCTCGTCTTTAAACCTGTGCTATAGACTGTACAAGGAAGCCATATATTTCAATTTAAGAAGCTGTTGCTTTTCTTTGGAAGTTCAACATTTGAATCATTAGAGGGTAGGTGTCCAAAATTATTTTGGACAGATGAAATGGCTTATTCATCCCCCTCCCCCCGAAAAAAAATGATAAGCAGCATTTGCTAGGGCGTCTTCAAACTATGAATAAAGTAATTTCACTATTTTGGAATTTTCAGATATTTCACCATTTTGTCTTTGTGAACTTGACATTAATGTATACTATCATGTGTCTTGGTACTTTGAAATATGTTCTATAATAGCGTAACTATCATGTGTCTTGGTACTTTGAAATTATTTTCTATAATAGCGTAGACGTCAACCGAAAATGTAACCAACTTTTTCAATATGAAGTTGAAAACATTTTGAAACTAAAGATAACCTTGAAAAAGAAGTAAATTGGCAAACAAAGTCAAAAAGAAGTCTCTTAGTTTGTCTGAGGTATGGACCTTTCAACTTTGCCGGACAAAAAAATAACCAGTTGAAGCTGTGTATAAATTCTTCATTTTCAGTCCTATTGCATAGGTAATGAAGGAATATTTAACATTTTTTCTGGTTTTGTGTGGTTTCACATGACAAATGCTCGTCTTTAAACCTGTGCTATAGACTGTACAAGGAAGCCAGATATTTCAGTTTAAGTAGCTATTTCTTATCTTTCGAAGTTAAATATTTGAATCAAGAGATGATCAGTGTCCAAAATTACTTTAGACAGATGAAATAGCTTATTCATCCCCCTGTCCCCGAAGAAAAAATATAAGCAGCATTTGGTAGGGCTTCTTCAAACTATGAATAAAGTAATTTCACTATTTTTGAATTTTCAGCTATTTCCTCTAAAAACGGAATTTTAATAACAATAGATACATAAAATGATTGGCTTTGTATGTTGATTCCAAAAGCGTGAGAGGGGTTAGTTGCCCTTCAATCAGTGTCGAGTCTTAAAAAAAGGGTCTCTGATGTAACATTGAAATGGGGGGGGGGGGGTTAGGGAGTTAAATTCAGAACTATCTAATGTCTAAATCATTTGCGGATTACTTTTTTTAAATTGTATAGAAAACATTAATAGAGCAATTGAAAATCATGGTTTAATCTATATTTCAGGAAGAAAACAGTCCGGCATTTTGGCTAGAATTTGGTGAACTTTCTCACGCAGAGAAGAGTTTGTCTTTCCCTCTTCGCTTCATTGAATTCTACGCGTATATAAGGGATAATATTGAGCAAGTATATAATGACTGGCTCTCGTTTTGGTTCTGAAAAGGACATGTCATGATTAGTTTTTACACAAGTTCGAAGTAAAGCTATCTTGATAGTATTAGGACTATATACTAGCTTTAGAATTTGTATCATAGCTTAGAATTCACTCTTGTATAGAGAGAAATAATCGGATTTCCAGAGTTCATATTATGTCTTATTTGATCTTCATTTCAAGTAATACTAAAGCATATTTCTTACAATTTAAGACCGTATATTAGTCACTATTGGTATTATAAAATGCTACCTGATAAATCAATCCAATACTTCTGTATGCTGTTCAAATTACTTTGCGGTGATTAAAAAAAATATTTAATTTTACGCTTATATTTTTAAGATGATTTTAATTGTATACTGAAAGTTACTGATGTCACAATTGGTGTAAAACTATGAAAAGCTTTATAGATTCGTTTACTGTTGTCAGGCTACATATTCACATTTTACTCCCAAATCAATATTCCTGTTTTTTATACTTGACTTTTGTGATTTCAGTAAAGCGCTAGTTTTTTATAATTCTAAAAGCATAGGAAAAGATAATTAGTTTTTTTATTTCTACTAGTTTCATTGACATGTATTAGATAGGCAGTTAAGTAATAATTTTTGTCCGTTTTAAATTTCAACTTTGCTCTTTACTTCCCTCAGAAAAACTTTGTTTTTTTTTTTAATTAATAAAACCAAGAGAAGGCTCAATCGAACGGAAATTAAAAACTCTAGTCTCCTTTTTTGTGGCGCAAAACGACAATTTTGTAGCAAAGAGGGACAGATTGCTTTCGGGCGAAAATTTTGAGATAGACAATCAATTTAAAATTAACGTAAAGCTATATATTGGACTATCCAGTTTCAGGGGTGGTCCAACGCCGCACGGTGGTGCATCAGTTTCTAATAATCAGTTCTAAAAAAAAAAATCATTTCTAATTCATTTCTAATATAAAGCGTCAAGCAGTCCATACAAAATAAACGGTTTATATATATGCGTATTTTGAAGCTTCGTTTAACCAAGTTGTCTCATTTAAAGCTTGATAAAATACTTATAGTTGTGCATAATTGCATATTAGCCATTACCAAGGAGGGCCGATGGGTTTTTGCGCAAAGATTTGTTTTCACCCGGATTTAAATGGGAATGCTCCTCATTCTAATTATCATTTGTCGTCTTGTTTCTCAGGGGGGAGGGTAATGCAGCGCTTCCCCTTCCCCTGCGGGCGTCTGTGAAGAACATCCTTATAAAATAAAAGATATGTTCGAAGAGCTCGCCTAGAAGCCTTCCTCTCCTAGTAAATGTTTAGAGGTTTGCATTTTTTGGGAGGGTTTTCATTCTCGAAGCACTGTTATACGAATATTACACTTGAGTGTAAAAAACGGGGTTAAAGGGGGGGGGGGGGGGAATAGCAGCGTGCTTCAAATTTAAGAGAGCCTTGGATCAAACAGCTCATAATAAAAATAAAAAAAAAACTATGAGTAAACCATGCCAATAGAAATCGAAGCTCTAAAAACGAAGTTTTGATCAAAATGTACGCCACAACAAAAATCTATTATTCATGCCGATTCTAAACATAGAAAATATATTAATTTTAAAGCTGCTCATCAGTGCTATGAGCAGATAAAAATTTGTATAATTTTAGAATAGGAATGACATTCCCACAAAAAAGGGTGCAATTTCGATGGAAATTATGCAATGTAATTCAACATGTATGAGAACCCTACAATCACCATCAATGACATGTGATATTTTTCATTGTTTTTATCAATTGAAGGTATATCCAGATGATCACGGTTACAATTTCTGATCTCCCTTCGCTAGGAAGAAAAGGTACTATCCGATTATCCGGGCCTCTAAAAAGTCAAGTTTAATTATTGCTAATGAAATAAAACAGAATAGGATGAAATATATAATAGTTTAGAAACAAATTTGGGCTATATATTTGCACATTAGGGGGGGGGGGGTTAAAGCATTGCATATATTAAATACGTCACCAAACCTAACCTAGGTTCCTTCCTCCCCCCCCCCCCGAAACCTCAAAAAACCACAGTTTAATATAGTATACGCAATGAAAACCTTGCTGTCATTGCCTGCTCTATAACAGTTAAGACGTCAAAAACGGGTTTTATCATTGCCTACTCTATAGTGATTAACCCGAGAAGCCCGCATAATGGGATAGTACCGATGAAAATATCTAAAAATTCTAAAAAAAAATTCCACCTCAAAATCACTCAAATTTTGGCTGTTAATTGTGATTTCTGGGCATAGTAGGAAACACAGTATTGGTTAAGAATTACTAAAATCAGCCTTAATAAAAGACTCTTCACATAATCATGTGGAAGGAATAAAACCATGACTGAAAAATACATCCCATACACCTGATACCGCTTACATGCCTTTCCCCAAGGACTATGAAGGTTCATATCATCAGCAAAACCATAGTTATTGAATCTTTGATCTATTCTGAACAAAATGGCTATCCCAAAACGTTGATCGAATGACTTTGGGGGAGGAGGCTAGGGGGAGGGGACCTAGCTGCCGTCTAATCTTTCTGGTCACTCATAAAAGGCACTAGAACTTTTAATTTCCGTTCGATTGCACCCTCTGTCGATCTTCTAGGACCATTGGCTCGATACGATCACCCTGGGAAAAATAAATAAACAAATAAACACGGATCCGTGATTTTTCTTCTGGCAAAAAATACAAATTCCACATTTTTGTAGATAGAAGCCTGAACCCTATACAGTAGGATTCTCTGGTATGCTGAACCTGACGGTGGGATTTCCATTAAAATTCCTTAACTTTTAGGGGGTGATCCCCTTCTTTCGAAAATCAGGCGAATTTTCTCAGGCTCTTACCTTTTGATGGGTAACACTAAACTTAGTGAGTCTTGTATACTTGGAATTAGCATAATAACCCGATTCTTTTACATCAAAATTTATTTTTTTTAGAGTTTTGGTCACTGTTAAGCCGCGTCACTCCTTACTTGTAGTTCGCTACCACGAACTGTTTGTCCATCTTTGGGCTACATTTCATTGTATACTGCGGTCGAATGCTTAAAATCCGCGGAAAATTAAAAATGACTGAAAATGGACTCATTGCCAACAAAAGTACAAACTTAAGAGGGAAAATAATACAAGTAGGAATTGAGGTCTGTTGGAAGAAATAGTGAACCTTTTTCAAAATCTCCCAAGTGTGGGCAGTGGTGTCAATTGAAGGGAGGGGTTGTATCTTCTTCACTTAAAGAAATCGAGATCCCGTGCCTAGACTTTAAATAATGTTTTTTTGGTATTTTCATTAGAAAATACGAAACAAAATTTGTACTGCCCCTCCCTATTTTTCTGGATTAGTGTCAAAGGGCGTTGGTCATTACCCAGCCTTTTCACTGTGTCCATCGCCTAAGATCTTACTGATCAAAGTCATCTCTGAAGAATAGCCAATTAGTGATAGGAATATCTGCACTGTACTGAGTGTACACCTGAGATACCACCCTCTAGGAATTTTTAAAAAGAAAACACGATACAACATAGTTTAAAATAAAAAATTACTATTGATATCAAACTCCTATTATGAAAAACCGTTGGTCACCCATATGAACAATCGGCTTTGTGCAAATACAAATTGTACAGTAGTATATTTATGAGCTAACCCATTTTTTTAAAGTAGCGATGTACACATTTTTTGCAAAGTCAATTTTGTAAAACGTCCACCCGTTTATCTCAATAACAGTTTATTTTTTCCATTTTCTCGGTAACCCTACTTCCATGCTAACTGAAATAAATTTGAAATACACAGCGTTTTGCAAGCACTAAAGATTAATAAATTCAGCAAAAATTCATAGCCACGAAAAAAAACGCAAGAGTTTAATTACCTAGTCATTTTCCATTATTGCTTTGTATTAGCATTATTTCAAGCCAAAAAACAAGTACAATTTGAAAAACATTTCCCCCTTGAAAACCTTATCTCTTGCAACAGGTGAACATTCATCGCTTTTAACCTGTAGAGATAGTGTATCCATAGAAAGTTGGAAAGCATCTTTCTCTCTGTCTCTAGCAGTGTCTTGGTGGGAATCGCGCACAAGTCCTTTGACTTAATTTCCAGTTCTATCGATTCAGGACCAAGGACCACACATTGTTACCGTGCGAAACTCAGTGCATTAAACTGTAATTTCTTCACGCTAAGTTTGGCCTTGTAGTAAAATACTGACATCTAGTAAGATAACACTGTTGTTTATGGATACTATTTATGCTTCCTCAAGTCTGGTTAGTTACTACTCTGTATGTGTCTCTCGTATATGTATTATTTTAAATTATCGTAAAAAGTTGAAGGTGCCTGTGTACAGTAACAAATAGTAAAGATCAACAACGCCTCAATAATTTTTCTGGGAGGGTGGGTGTTACAAACAGTTCTGTTTTTACTATTATTTAAATAGAAGTATTTCTTAGTTTCATCTTTTGATAATTTTTAAATCTCTTCTTGTTACGCAGGAGGGAGGGGACCCCCTGTTTAAGCATCAGATTAGGTACGATCTCTCGAATACCGCCCACCACCGCTAATGATTTTGGTTGCATAAGGTTGCGATGGTAGCACCTATGTATAGTTACAACAATAATATAAATAAATAATATTAATGCTGATTCCAAGTATACAAGTTTCCTTGATTTAAAACTTACTCATTAAAAATTTTTAGAATAAGAACCTTTGCGCAATCTCCGAAAAATAGGGGGGAGGGAATAGCATCATAAAAAAGATTACAATCTTTCATGAAAATTACATCATTAAGTTCAGTACGTCTGGAAACCCCAAACAGAAGGTTAGTTTCAAGCCCCTACCGACAAAAAAAGGAAACTTAGTATCTTTCCGAAGAAGGTTGGTCACAGACGCATGATTATTTGTTGATTATTTGTGCATGAGCAAAGTTTTCGTCCCATTTTTGCCGCTAAACAATAATGTTAGGCCAAACGGGACTAGAAATGTATAGAGCTGGAATTTTGAGGAGAGGTTAATGAACCTTGGCTTAGGGGACCAAAAGATGTTAAGCCCCGTAAACAATGTTTACCCCGGATTCACAGAACTTCCAAGAACAGGTTATTCAGTTCAATATGGATGGTAGGGAGAAATTAGCCCCCTAGCCGTCCTCCATTTAGAGAAATTCATTGGGACTGAGCATGCAATACTGGTGTCGAGAGGGGTGACAGATCACAATCTATTTTCGAAAGAAGTTTTTTTCTTCCAATGGATGATGGTAGTTTTTGGCATTGTTGTAGAAAGTTGAGCTTTGGCGCAACATTCTTATGGTGGTGGAGGCAGCTTCCTCATAAAAAAAATTAAATGAGCTAGTATAGTAAAATTATTGCTATACAAATTTAAATTTAGCGTAAAGAGTAGGGCTGGGGAAGGGGCGGTAGCGCCCTGACATAAAGTACAATCCTGAACATGATCTTGAAACGAATAGAAATTAAATATAAAAACAGGTTTTTGCCAAAGACAGTAAAGAGCAGCGTTAAAACTTAAACTGAAGAGAAACTATCCTATATCCGTTAGGGGCTGTCGGCACCTCAACCCTGTGCTCTTGATACTGAACTTAGATTGTTTATCCCGATGGTTTAGGAGTGAATGCTCTGACACAAGAACAATGTGATAAAGAGTAATATTTCTTATCACAAAAAAAAAATCCATTATTTCTTATTTGGTACTAATACTAAGCCATCCAACATGAAAGTTCGATCAACATGTCGGTAACTCCAAGAATATTCAACACCGAATCTGTCTTAACACGTTCCTATAATTTTTTGTTCCGGCCGTTTGGCAACCGATGTTCCACATCATCAGTGTTTCCACTTTGCCTGACTTTTTGGGATATTGCCTGAATTTTTAGCATCCCAAAGGTTTCCTCCTGAAGCGATCTCAACTAGAAATTTGCTAGAAACATCCCAAATATAATTTTGGAATTACCGATCTTCCTATCTATCGTTTCAAATTATTGAGACTGTTTATTTACGACACTTCAACAAAGGCAGTGCCGTAGCCCTGTCTAAGTAGAGAGTCATAAGCCTTCAAATATCATCTATTTTTATATATTTTTTCCTCAAGCCACTTCGTATGAAAGGAAAGGTCGTAGAAACTTCGGAGTGGGCTCCACCGGTTGGAACAATTTGTTAGTGTCCTTTTTAAGAGTGCCCTTTTTTAATACCATGTTCCCTGTAACCCCAAAAGGCATTCGATCAAACTTCGGGATAGCTGTTTTGTTCAAAATAGTCAAAAAATCTAATAGACATTCCTCCACAGCCCCTGGGATAAGGGCCGTAAATAATGCAAATTGCCTGCTTAAATGTATGTTTTATAATGGAAAACTGGGGTTGGTTTGATGTTTGGTTTGCGATCGGCTCAGAATTTTCAAGAATCGTTCTCTGGGTCAAAAGGGTCAGAAATTTTGCTGTGGGAGGGGAATAGGAGGCTCATAAATGGGTCAAAGTTCATTTCCTTCTGGATCAGTTCCGAGATTACATCCGCAAGTCATTCGGCCAAGAGGAACCTAATGTACGAAAAAAAAAACAGGGGAAGGCCCACCAAAAATAGGGCCAAAAAAGGACCAAAACATTATTTTTCCTGATTGGCACAAAACTTATAAACTATAGTCTTTAGAAAAAAATACTGGTTCCTCCAAAACAAACCCAACAAAGAGCCAAAAAAGTTTTTCCCTCAGCCACTTCTCAACGGAAGGGTAATCATAGAAACTTGTAATGACGTTCATTCGATTGTAAATCGAATCTCTCC
This sequence comes from Artemia sp. Qi Xiang Cuo, assembly GCF_049724085.1. Lineage (NCBI taxonomy): Eukaryota > Metazoa > Arthropoda > Branchiopoda > Anostraca > Artemiidae > Artemia > Artemia sp. Qi Xiang Cuo. The sequence goes on along the minus strand of NC_142812.1, from coordinate 28,689,051 downwards.
AGTGCCCATTTCTACTACACAGTCCTCTTTTAAGTCTAATGGTCTTGCACCTAAATTCTGAGACAGTAATTTTGTCCAGAAATGTCGAAAGTTCCAATAAGTATGCCTACAGGGCCAACATAACCCCAATCCTCAGAGAAAATAGTCCTAAATTATGTTTATTTTCCATTGTTCACCGATAGGTTTTAATAGAAAAGCTCTTAGTATCGTTCAATACGCAAAGATTTCGAGAGTTTCACAATGGTATAACCTTTAAATAACATGTACCTGGGAGGAAAAGCAATGAGCAGCCGAATTTGCAAATTATCCGCAATGTCTCTCAAATAGCTAGGGGATCAAGTTGAAACTTTTAGCCGGTGGGGGGGGGGGTCGCAAATTTTGACTTGGAGAGGGGGGAAAGGTTAGGTCAGACGACACTATGTGTGTCCAGGTCATCAAAATAGTATATCTGCAATATCTCGGCATCGGCTTTTTTTCTTTTGATTATTATTTTTTATTTTGTCTTGTTTTTAGTCTTATTAAATTCCACATCCTCTCCTCTCAGTGGTACAAACTATTTAAAAAACAAAGAGCTATTTTGTGTTAGTTCAAGTTTGTAGTAAGGTACAACATTAAAACTTAAAACGAACAGAAATTATTTCGTATATGAGGGGGGTTGTCCCTTCCTCAACACTCGCTCTATGTGCGAAAGTTTGTCTCTGCGTCATAATTTTTTAAGAACACTTCTCATTCAAATTCAACGATCCTTGTGTTTAATGAGTCTTTCTTAAAGAATTCTGACAAAAAGTCAAACTTTAACATAAAGAGCGAGGGTTGAAGAAGGGGTAGCTCCCCCCGTAGAATGAATAATTTCTGTTCGTTTTAATTTTTAATGTTGCTCCTGACTTTTAGTTGTAAAAGCTTATTTTTTTTTAAATTTAATTCCCTCCCCTCCATGCAAAATTTACCCCTGAAAAATTTCCCCAGAAATTTTTTTCTCCAGTGAAAATAATCCCCATGGAAAATCCCCCACAGAAATCCTCCTCCCCCTCCAAAAAAAATCGTATATTTCCCAATAACAAATATATGATTAATGGGCAAGTTACTTAACTTACAACCCTTTCCCCAAGGACAATGGGGGTCATGCCATCCCCAATCTCAAATTTTGATCGGATGTATTTGGGGAAAATGCACGTGGGAGGAGAGGGGGGGGTTAATTGCCCTACAATCTTTTTGGTCACTTAAAAATCACCCTAGAAATTTTGACTTTTGCTCGACTGTGTTCTCTCCTGATCTTCTAGGACCATTGGTTCGTTACGATCAACCCAGGGAAACACCGAAAACAATAATAATAATAACAAAGAAAAACAATAAAAAAAAAAACACGCATCCATGATCTTTCTTTTGGCAAAAAATGAAGAATTCCACATTTTTGTAGATAGAAGCTTGAAACCTCTAGAGTCGGGTTCTCTGACATGTTGAATCTGATGGTGTTATTTTAATTAAAATCCTTTGACGTTTTGGGGGTGTTTGCCCCTTTTTGAAAATCAGGCTAATTTTCTCAGGCTCGTAGCTTTTGATGGGTAACGTTAAACTTAATGAATTTTACTTATTTGGAATCAGAATGGAAAGCTCAAAATTGGGTTTTTAAAGTTTCGGTTACCATTGGTCCAAGTCCCTCCTTACTTTCAGTTCGTTACTAGGAACTGTTTGATAAACCAAACTCGTAAATACAACTTGTGCATTAAAGGAATCTACAATCTACGCTAAGTCTGAGCATTCAAGATTAATTAGCTTAAATTTCCACGTCAAAATATATTAGAATGTTAAAATTTGTATGATTTTAAAAAAGGCATTAAGCACCCCAAGAAATAAATGTGATCTTCATGAAAATGGTTAAATGAAGTTAAATGGTTAAATGGTTAAATTGCACGTGAACCCTTTTTTCCGAGGATGATCGTGCCACGTCCTTCCATAGCAGGACCTCACCACAGCGATCGCCGATCACGAGGATAATGACACAGCAGAGTCGATTTTTCGTATTTTGTCCTACTGAACAGCAGTTATGGTCGGACCAGGCTCATATGTTATCGAGCGATAATTCTTACAG